>NW_026732117.1:60000-357500 GCF_028476545.2 Physella acuta
GGGGGCGGTAGAATTTTTTCGCCCCCCCCCCCCCCGAAGAGATGCCTGGAAGAAACTGGTCAAGAAAGATCAGACCATCACCCCTAGTGTTTATTTCAGACTTTCATCTCGAGGGGAGGGGGGCACTTGTAAAAATATATATATATTATGTAAATTGGGGCGGTAGGCTTGCCTCGGTGGCGGGGGCGGCTAGTTTCTTCCCCTCCCCCCAAAGAAGCCTGACAGAAACATTGATCACCCCCTCGCCGATAAAATTATGCCACTCCAATTTTCTCGATTTTTTTCAAATGGGTCAAAATAATGACCATCGTCCAGCTCAGTTCACATGGTCACGTTCGACCAGTGTTTCTTCCACATCCAGACTTATTTCTCCCGGGAGGGGGGGGGGGGGCGACTTAATATTTTCGGGGGGGGGGGGGGGGGCGGCGGACACTGTTAAAAGTAAATATTTTCTATATAAATTCCATTTCGTTCGGTTAACTTTATTTTAGAGGTGTGAGGTCATTTACCCCTCCCTCTGTCCCTTTCTTTAGAGATGTAAGGTCGTTTACTGACGACCTCATTTGAATGTCCAGTGTTGGACACCTGTTATACGGTATATTTTCCATAAATTTATAAAATGTACATTTTCTCTTTTTTTTTGTCTGGGATCGGTGGGGTGCTCATGTTGAGGGGGGGGGGGGGGGGGCGTGCTCCCCCGGAAAGATGCAACCCAAAAGAAACTGCTCAAATCAAATTTAACCATCTGGTCTAGGAGGGAACGGCTATTGTTCGGTAATTTAGTTTCATTCAAATACAATGAGTATGTGCGGGATGTGTGACGTCATGCTTGTGGGCTCTTACACGTGGGAGTAGGCGAGGGCTCTGCTGTCTGTGCGTCATTGAGTGCAGACTCCTGGCTTCATAATACGGTGACGCAATCGTTATTTTAAAAATCATAATGAATAATCGGACAATTAGGGGGAAAACGTACTTTTTTCTTCTTCTACAATCTGGTTTTGATCGATGTTATCGTAACGTTAAAAAAAAAAGGAAAACAGTTCTCAATAAGAACCAGTGCTCCACCCACGCGCGGATGGCGGGAGTGTTAAAAAATAACCCAATAGAATCCCCCCCTTCACCACCCACCCCCTTGTGTTTCACTGTCTCCTTCCATTCGCTGCCCCTGCTCTCACTCTTCTCTTGTCGGCGCGAACTAAACGCTTGCCTCCCTTTCCTCGCCTAGCCGGGAAGCCCGCGCCATTCACAATCGCAGTTTACTCGCGACACAGAGCACACCGTGAACACAGCTGTCTTATAAACAAGTCGCGTCGTGTACCCAGAAAACAACACTGACATGTGTTTCTCCAACGTTGACGGTTACATCTGAGGACGTCTACAACCGTTTGTTTTCTGATACAAAAAATTAAAATGGAGGCACCGCCGTGCTAGCAACACCAACAGTGTAGTAACAAGGGAGACGTCTGCTTGTACTACGAACAGCCGTACACGTTTTTCTCTACACTTAGAGTACTCTTAAACCTTGGTTATATTTTCTCTCTCGATCTGTGCTCGGATTTAGCAGCCATGACGAAATCGGTCGGCAGTCGAGCCCCACATCACGAGGAAGCGGGTAAGTTATGATAAAAACAAAATACTCTCACGGGAACACCCTCCCCACCCCAAAGCCTCCCTGCACGGGGGATGAGTAAAATAAAAAAGACGTGACACCAATCTATTTTTAGCAACAATCATTAGTTCCCCGTATGGTCAGCCAGCGCGGGAGCTCGTGTCTGACTAACTCACCTTCTGCGCCGTCTCTTTGTTGTTGTCCGGCCGTGTTTTAACCGCGGGAAATGGGTCACTAAAGGTCACCAAGGTCATGGTGTTTTAGCGATTAATCATATGTGGCCACTGGTATCTTAAGTAATGTCCAGACATCACGTTCAGATATTATTTTATTATCATTAAAATTAACAAACGTTTTGAACAATAATATGTTTGTGATGAAATTAGCACCCTTTTTAAAATGTGATTTATTAAACAACGCTGATTATTAATTACGAATCAACGCTTCAAAATAAATAAGCTCAGTTAAGGTAACGCGAATTTTATTAAATAACATTTTTTGTTTTGAACTATTTTTCCTCTGTCAAACACAAAACCGATTATGTTAAAACCGCGACCACAGCTGTAGAAAGTTAATAGTTAAAACATTTTAAAATATCAAACATAGCTGGCTTTGTGTACACTTATAACAGGGGTGGGGGCGGTTAGTTAGATAATAAGAATTCGGATTACGCAATGAAGTAACAGGAGGGAATGGGACCTCCAGGCTATTTTTAGAAGTCACGTGTCAGTCTACGTCCTGTTGTTTAGTGTTGTTATTGTCTTAGTCATGCCACCACGTGCTTTGGATTAAGGTTAGGGTTATTTTGATGTCGCGATACTGTGTATTGGGAAACAAAGACGGGGGGGGGGGGGGGGGGGGAGGCTAGAACATATAACCTAGATCATACTAGAAAGAGTATACTGTCTAGATCTAGAATAGTATTTCTTCCACACTATTTTCTTCTCCCGGGGGTGGTGGGGGGGGGGGCAGACTAAAATTTTCTGGGGGGGGGGCACTGTTAAAAGTGCATATTTTCTATCTACGTTCCATTTCGTTCGTGGGGGCGGTAGACTGGGGACTAAACTGTCTGCCGACTAAACTGTATGCTGACTAAACTGGTGACTAAACGGTCGGGTGACTAAACTGTCTCATGACTAAACTGTCTCATGACTAAAATGTATGGTGACTAAGTTGATTACTAAACCTTCTGGTAACTAAACTGTCTGGTGAAGAAACTGGTGACTAAATTGTCTGATGACTAAACTGTCTGGTGACTTAACTGTCTAGTCTAAAGTGTCTAAAGTTTAGTTCAAGACAACCTGTTGTAGCGACCAGCACAATGACCGTTAACCGCATTTCTTCGTCAATTGCTTCTTGCATGTTATTTTCAGGTTTATCTGAATACAAGCCCTTAAGCTCTTTACCCCCTCCCCCAGCTCTACCCCCCCCCCCCCCCTATTAAATCAACTAGACAGGTTAACGCATAAACTACACCCGTTTTAAAGCACAACGGTTTGTTGAATCATAAAATAATGAAATTAAAACATTTCTACTTATTGTTAATTCGAACTCTCATTTATGGTAAATGGGTTTAGAGTGGTTGATATAACAAAACAACAACAACAAAACAACAACATGAAGAGTTATATAGTTTCTGGTCCCATGAAAATACACCTCCACGATTGTATTGGAGAACAAATAAGCATTATACGTTATTTTTAATTTTTCAGGAAAACCGAATTCATAGGTCTATTACTGTTTCATTTCATCTATTCAGTTTTCAAATGTCTACTACCAGTCTAGCCAAACATAAAACGAGACCCGCTCCTTTGATTTTACTTTGTTACAGTAACTTATCAAGTGTGGTGGGAGAGGGGAGAGTGTGTACACTGTGTTGGGATAGGAGGGGGGTGGGGTTCTGCAAGAATGTAACTTATGTACACAAATCTGTGTTGGTAGGGGGAAGGTTTTGCTACTGTGTACACAATGTTGACAGAGGGTGTGTGTGTGGAGGGTGGGGGGAGGGTTCTGCAAGTATGTACACTTTGTGTTGATAGGAGGAAGATTCTGTTAGTATGTACACTGTTGATAGAGGGCAGATGATTCTGTTAGTATGTACACTGTTGATTGAGGGCAAAGGGTTCTGTTAGTATGTACACTGTTGATAGAAGGCCGAAGGGTTCTGCTAGTATGTACACTGTTGATTGAGGGCAGAGGGTTCTGTTAGTATGTACACTGTTGATACAGGGCAGAGGGTCTATTAGTATGTACACTGTTGATAGAGGGTCTGTTAGTATGTACACTGTTGATAGAGGGCAGAGGGTTCTGGTAGTATGTACACTGTTGATAGAGGGCAGATGGTTCTGTTAGTATGTACACTGTTGATAGAGGGTTCTGCTAGTATGTACACTGTTGATAGAGGGTTCTGCTAGTATGTACACTGTTGATAGAGGGATCTGTTAGTATGTACACTGTTGATAGAGGGCAGAGGGTTCTGTTAGTATGTACACTGTTGAGAGAGGACAGAGGGTTCTGTTAGTATGTACACTGTTGATAGAGGGTTCTGTTAGTATGTACACTGTTGATAGAGGGTTCTGCTAGTATGTACACTGTTGATAGAGGGATCTGTTAGTATGTACACTGTTGATAGAGGGCAGAGGGTTCTGTTAGTATGTACACTGTTGAGAGAGGACAGAGGGTTCTGTTAGTATGTACACTGTTGATAGAGGGATCTGTTAGTATGTACACTGTTGATAGATAGTTCTGTTAGTATATACACTGTTGATAGAGGGCAGAGGTTTCTGTTAGTATGTACACTGTTGATAGAGGGCAGATGGTTCTGTTAGTATGTACACTGTTGATAGAGGGCAGAGGGTTCTGTTAGTATGTACACTGTTGATAGAGGGTTCTGTTAGTATGTACACTGTTGATAGAGGGCAGATGGTTCTGTTAGTATGTACACTGTTGATAGAGGGTTCTGTTAGTATGTACACTGTTGATAGAGGGCGAACTATTCTGCTACTTCTTACACACTTCTCACACATGAATACAAACCCAACTGTACAGAACCAGGGACTGTCGCAAGGACTGTCGTTAACGTTTTGACACTGATGACTGGGCCACTTGGGTGGGGAGGGTGGGGGGTAGATCAAGACCATCATGTGATAACATAAGCAGCTTTCGAACACCTGTCTTTTAGTCTAGCGAGTGGGAGAACTTCATTAATTTAAATTAATAACTCATTAATGTTTAAAACATTTCTTTCTGTCAAAAAGCCTCAAAGCTTAAAATACACATTAAGAACAAACTAAATATTTAAAATATTTAAATTGACTTTGTGTCATTTAACACAAATCACCACCTTCCCCCTTTATTTATCAATACGTTTCATTTAGCGCAAGTCCTTTCTCTCTTTCTTATACTTTGATATCGATACCTCCGCTATGAAAGGTTACAACAGGATACAGTGCAGCCGAGTTTATAGTGTGTCTGGGGCGACAACATATTTTTCTGATCTTGTGTGTAAGATAGGACACCACACCTCCACCCAGCAATCGATGTTTTACCCTGTGTCAAACACGTCCTCTAACAGTCACATCTATCTACGTTTTATCATAAGACGTGTTCGGAAGATTCTTGGCGTTGAATACATTACTATCTATTACTTAATTAGTAATGCAAATCATTGTTTCGGTACTTAGACCGAATCGGTCGCGAGCTGAGCACGTACGTAGTCTGTGATGTGTTAAACAGTTCTGGCTGTCTCTACACCCCTCTCCATCAATGTGTGACTCAACACATCTTGTTGTCTTTACACCTCCACAACAATCCACCGCGTCATTCTACATCTTGTCTTTTTACATTCTTTGGATGACTGGTGTGATGAGGAGGTGGATGACTAGTGACTGGCGTTGTGGCTGGTGTGGTGACTGGCGTGATGGCTGGCGTGGTGATGGATGGTACAATCCAAAATTTAACCCCCCCCCTCCCGCCCACACACACACACACACACACACACATACAAACATAGGAAGGCTCTAAAACAACCAGAGAGGTTATTTATTTGACCTGGGGTCACAATGTCAGCAACAGTTGAGTGTGTTTAGTGCAGCAAAGTACACATACTAGGTGTCGTCGTAGATGAGGCATCGTCGCACTTGCCTCAGGATACATGTCTGACCAAAGTTTGACCGCTTCCCTCACAACGCTTGACCGGTCACTTGGGTTCAAAATTTAGCCTGTTTGCTGCCCCAGGACAGGTCCATCTTTCCTGTATAAAATTCTACTGTTCACCTGTCCTTACAACTGATTTAACTTTATGGAACTGCAGACTTCAAACACAGAAAACATCCTACACTTTTTCGCATTTATTATATCGCCCCCTCCATTATAGGTGATAAAAACATACAACCCCAGAACCACTTATCTTTGCAACAAACCAACAAACCAAGACACTCTACACACGTTAGCTACATTTTCTTGCACTGTTGTAGTTTACGTTAAAATAGAGATGACTGTATACTGTGTTTGATTTACTTATTTGTTGTGACTCCATTATGCAAGGTGGTAACTGCATAATTTAGACGATGTTGATTCTTAAGATTCAGGAATTTTTTCCATTTATGAGTCAGTTGACTTCATTAATTGAAACGGTGTTGCTGACGTTTACGATCCAGGAAATAATGTCCTACCTATGTCCAGTGACTGTTCTAATTTAGACGGTGTTGTTGACGCTAAGATCCAGGAAATAATGACCCACCAAACTATTTCCGGGAGAAAAGTTGTTTACCTGTTTAAAAGATTAATGAACCAGTTTCGCGTTGTTACAGTTACCAACGTTACCTGACGTAGAACGGTCAACACAACCTCTGGATCTCCCAGAAACTAACACCCCCACCACCTAGGACCTACTCATTTTCTTTCTAGAGCGGTTCAAAATATCGTGTTTAGTAAAGCAACATTTTCTTTTTTTCCCCTGGAATAAATAAAGGAAGGGGTAATCTGAAAAAAAAATAGAATATAGAATTTTTTTTTTTACATTTTGTATTGGTTGAATTACGGTAAACTTGTCATAAATCAGGATATTTTCAATGCCCAGAATATCAGACGCAATAACTGTACACAAGTAACAGACCGAAGAATTCTCTAAGCAATTAAAGTTAGACGAGCTGTTCAACCAAGCGTGATCGCCGCAGCTCAGGTGTAAAGTGTTGACCTTCGACCAGCGGTGATTTCTCAGTGTCGATAGTTATATCTTTACCCCCATATATTCACCATCGATGATTTACCAGCGACAAGAGTTTAACCTTCACTCCCACATTCACCATGGTCACAATGTTTACTGAAAGCAACCCATGGCGAAAGGCTGGCTGTTAGTTCTGTATTATTACAGTTACCCAACCAATTGCGCTAATTCATAATTAAACGGTCGTGTCGATGTAAAAAAAATAAAATCTGGCTAGTTCAACTCCCCCTTCCCCTATTGAGAAATGCAGACGATCGGTCCTATCACAAGACGTGTGGGGTACGGCAGTTCTTGTAACGTCTGCTAGACTGCCAGCAACGGTATCAACTTGTCCCTGTTGTTTATGTCATATAGAAACACACCTGTCCGTGTTGTTTATGTCATGTAGAAACACACCTGTCCGTGTTGTTTACGTCATATAGAAACACACCTGTCCGTGTTGTTTATGTCATGTAGAAACACACCTGTCTGTGTTGTTTATGTCATATAGAAACACACCTGTCCGTGTTGTTTATGTCATATAGAAACATACCTGTCCGTGTTGTTTATGTCATATAGAAACACCTATCCGTGTTGTTTATGTCATATAGAAACATACCTGTCCGTGTTGTTTATGTCATATAGAAACACACCTGTCCGTGTTGTTTATGTCATATAGAAACACACCTGTCCGTGTGGTTTATGTCATGTAGAAACACACCTGTCCGTGTTGTTTATGTCATGTAGAAACACACCTGTCCGTGTTGTTTATGTCATGTAGAGACACACCTGTCCGTGTTGTTTATGTCATATAGAAACACACCTGTCCGTGTTGTTTATGTCATATAGAAACACACCTGTCCGTGTTGTTTATGTCATATAGAAACACACCTGTCCGTGTTGTTTATGTCATGTAGAAACACACCTGTCCGTGTTGTTTATGTCATGTAGAGACACACCTGTCCGTGTTGTTTATGTCATATAGAAACACACCTATCCGTGTTGTTTATGTCATATAGAAACACACCTGTCCGTGTTGTTTATGTCATGTAGAGACACACCTGTCCGTGTTGTTTATGTCATATAGAAACACACCTGTCCGTGTTGTTTATGTCATGTAGAGACACACCTGTCCGTGTTGTTTATGTCATGTAGAGACACACCTGTCCGTGTTGTTTATGTCATATAGAAACACACCTGTCCTTTGCTAGTGACGTTCTGGTTCTTGGTTAGCCTTTCGTTCCGGCTGGCTGATCACGAGACTCATTAGCATTTGATGGGTTACGAATTGTCTTAGCTAGAAATATTAGTAATATAGGTATCCTTTTAAGCTACAGAACAGCTGTTGACTAAAATGTTAGGAATTTTGTGTTCTTTTCAAAACAGGGGTGAGGTTTGGGAGTTGATAAGTTTATTTATTTTTTGTCAAGCTAGTCTCTTGTTATGGTGATTTACCTAACTTTACGAAATACAGACTTTAAATACATAATACATTCAACAATTTGTTACCCTTATATATTTTCTTCCCTCAAATTGTTTGTTATCACACTCGACAGTACATTCGTCGCCACCTGTTTTCTTTGATTGCACCGCTGTTACAGTTAGGATTTTGACATTTGGTTGTGTGCAGTGTACGGGACGGCGTGGTCGAATGGTAGAGCATTTGTCTGCAAACCAGAAAGTCTCGAGTTCGAGTCCCTGGCTAGAGTCGCGAGTCCACCCAACTCTGATTGGTAAGAAAGATAGAAAAGGCAGCATAGTTATGACCATATGCCGTGGCCACAAAAACAGAAGAACTTATTTCAACTGCCCCGTAGGCCGACAGATCTGAAAGGGAATTTTACGTTTCCAAAGTGCAGTGGAACGTTAAAACATAATTTCGATATGGTCCAAACATATTCTAACAGAAATCTGAAGTACCCCTCCTCAATGTCATACACTTGTCTACACACTACATCAGCCACATACCAACCAGACCTGACAATATGTCTCCTCATATTATGTTAATGATTACTTACTAATTACTTATTCCGTTTGAACGACCTACGAATAAAACCCAGCACTTTTGTTCGAATATTAAAACGACCAATTTCAGTCATTTGTCAGGTGTATAAATTAGCTGATTACCGACCCACATAGCAGCAGCAGTCCTCTGTAGTAGACCCACCTGACACAGAAAAGCTCTTACATAGATGAGATCAGTAACGATCACTCTAGCCTACTCAAAAGGGGAAATAACTGCGATGTTAATTATGTGCCATTCCTGTTGACTCCAATGGAGCATCGATTACAGCGGTAGGGGAAAATGAGATGCGATGAAAAGTTGATCTCCGCACTAGAACCTAAGGATTAACAATTACCTACGTGATGGCTGCTTTTGATTAATTAGTGTGCCAACACGCTACCAATTAACACCTCGAATCGCTGACTTAAAAAAATCTTGCTTGGTGCCCACATTAGCTATAGGAAATCTAGATTAGAACAATGTACTGTGTCTATATGAAATCTAGATTAGATCAATGTATTGTCTATATGAAATCTAGATTAGAACAATGTATTGTCTATATGGAATCTAGATTAGAACAATGTATTGTCTATATGAAATCTAGATTAGAACAATGTATTGCGTCTGTACATTCCACATTAGCTGTAGGCAGTTTAGATTATAATATAACAGTATATACTTTACTTTCAACTAAGTACTAAATAGGTTAGTCTTGTTCTTCAACAGAATTTTCGACCGATTGACCAGTCGCAAATCACTTAGACGTAGGTCCCACTTGTTATTTTTCGACCACTAGGGTTTTAAACTGTCAGCTTTGGACAACTGACTAGTCATAAACCATCCAGACAACTACCCACTTACAGACCAGAAACAGACACTTTAACTGTCAACTTAAGACAACTGATCACTTAGTTACTGGCCAGTCGTTACCACTGACCTGTTTAGTTCTTACGAGGACCTTAACGGGACCAAACTGATGTTCCGTGACCTAGGCCTGGGTCAGTGATCGTCCAATCACAGTTTCCTTCTAGCGATTTCTTCAGTACAGCTTGTAGCAGTACCTGTATGGCGGTACACGAGTCGTCCCACACCGAGTGTTGAGGTAGTTAAGTTAACATCAACACTTTCCTGTCCATTACAACAGTGTGTGTACTCTTACTCAGCGTGTGTATTTCTTTAAAGTCTGTGTACTCTACCACAATGTATGTACCCAGCCAGAGTGCGTATACTCTCTCCTCTACGCACATCCCCCTAGACGTGAACACGATTAGAACCAGCAAAAACATGTTCGCCATTCCAAAATTGTGCAGACAAACTCAATTACCGGGCCTGATTAAACTAATTAACTTTAGTAGCCTGCGCCGATTTAGCATACCTGTGCGTTCATTAAACATGGATGAGATGCCCAGCATAGCCATGAAAATATCTGGTTCCGGTGAACAAAAAAAGTTTTTTGACATATTTTTTCTTTCTTAAATTCTTCCTTGTTATTTAAAACATGTAAATACGGAAGCTGGAGGCATCGTAGATAAACATTGAACAGATGGGTGACATTTAGTCTCGCCTAGCGCAGTGCTTAAATATAGATCCGGGGATTTCCGTACAGGCAGGAGGTGTGTGCTGAAACTCAATCGTCTTCACAGCGCCCCGCGTGTGTTGGGTTTGAGAAATTTTGGAAGCTTGCCCGTGAGCGTAATTGGTTCATTTAATTAGGCCAAGGACGACGTGTAATCCAGACACAGCGTGCGTTTAATGTTGGTTGTCCGTTAAATGTTGGTTGTCCGTCAAATGTTGGTCGTCCGTCAAATGTTGGTCGTCCGTCAAATGTTGGTCGTCCGTCAAATGTTGTTCGTCCGTCAAATGTTGGTCGTCCGTCAGATGTTGGTTGTCCGTCAAATGTTGGTTGTCCGTCAAATGTTTGTCGTCCGTCAAATGTTGGTCGTCCGTCAAATGTTGGTCATCCGTCAGGTGATGGTCGTCCGTCAAACAAAAGCAAAAAGTCGACAGTATAAAAGAAATTTGCAGGATTTTAGTACAACATTTTGAGGCATGTATGACCTTTATAATGGTATGAGGAAACATTTTGCGACATGTATGATCTTTACCGTGAAGTAGAAAAACATTTGGCAACATGTATGATCTTTAGAGTGACATTTGGCTAGATGTATGATCTTTAGAGTGACATTTGGCGACATGCATGATCTTTAGAGTGACATTTGGCGACATGTATGATCTTTGGAGTGACATTTGGCGACATCTATGATCTTTGGAGTGACATTTGGCGCCATCATGATCTTTAGAGTGACATGTATGATCTTTAGAGTGACGTTTGGCGACATGTATGATCTTTAGAGTGACATGTATGATATTTAGAGTGACATTTGGCGACATGTATGATCTTTAGAGTGACATTTGGCGACATGTATGATCTTTAGAGTGACTTGAGAACGTTTAAGTCCGGCCTTGTGCCACTCGATTTTTCTCCTCGAGTGCAGGAATCGTGGGGGAGATCAAATAAATGGGGGCAATGAATCATCGATTTATTGATTGAATTGGTGACTCACTGTGGGGGAGTGCTGGCTCTATTTACCCCACACACAAAACACAACAGAGTCATGAAATGTGGAGGTTTCTCACACACCTGACAACCACATGAAAGTAGGATGTACTTCCACGTTCATCTGACAACCCCATAGATGTACCCACCCCCACATCTTACACCCTTAGGAAATGTGGTTTTACCCACACACCTGACAAAAACTTTCAAGTTGGATGTACTCCTAACTTTTATCCGACAACCCCATAGATGTACCCACCCCACATCTGACAACCCTATGAAATGGGGCTTTAACCCCCTTATCTGACAACCCCATGGATGCACCTGCTACACCTGACAACCCAATGAATGTATCCCCCCCCCCATCTGACAACCCATATATGTATCTCATCTGAAAACCCATGATGTTTTAATGACCGATACATCATCTGTGTAACTCTAAACTAGCGTTATACTATACTCCTAATTATTTTTTTCAACTGTTAATATTTCCACATTATAAATCACATGCGCCACACAGTTGTATAAACAATTATTCAGCCAACATCTTGTAAGATAAATTCTACGACCACACCTCCCCTTCCCAATTCGGCTCATCATTTGACACATCTTCAGTAAAACAAATGTTGTATACACATCTTCAATAAAACAAGTGTTGTTGATTTAGTTTTCTATACTGTCTGCACCGTTTTCCTGAACAGTGCTGATAATTAAATGCTAATTAACTTAATTATTCGTGGACGGAAGTGCCAGCACATTGCCCAGCTGTGTTAAGGGGAGGTTCAACATGTAACGGTTGCTAAACAACTTGTTACGATTTGGATTTAACACGGCCTCCATGGCACAAGTTGACAACATGTAACGGTTGATAAACTACTTGTTCCGATTTGGATACAAGGCCTACATGGCACAATATTACACGTAATACTTAATTTTGTTGGAGGGAATCTCTTTCAACAATAGAGTTAACAACGGAGTTAACAGGTGTTTTTTTTTGTACACAGAATACCGGGAACAAATTACTTCATGACAACCCTGTATCCTAACCGCAACAGCACAACCCACCCCATTGCCCCAAACACGAAAACATACATTTAGTTACTTTAGTACAAATACGAAAACAAACATTTAGTTACTTTAGTACAAACACGAAAACATACATTTAGTTACTTTAGTACAAACACAAACGCCCAAAAACGAAGACGTCCCTTCATATAAACACAAGCAGGGCGTTGTCGAAAATATGGTCACTATAGGACAGGCTGGCCTAGACTATGGCAATCGATTGTTACATAAGGCGTGTTTTATTTCCTTAGCTTGTTTTAAGATTGTTATATAAGGCGTGTTTTATTTCTTTAGCTAGTTTTAAGATTGTTACATAAGACGTGTTTTACTTCTTTAGCTAGTCTTAAGATTGTTACATATTGCGTGTTTTATATCATTATCTTAAAGAGTATTAAGGTGATTATTTTTGTAGCTTCATCTCAGTTTTTCGTCTATCTAGACCTGAGTTTACCTACAAATAACATCTACGGATGTAACTCAAAATGTCTCAGCTTTGTAAGTCCAGGTAATTGGGAAATCACTACAGCGACTTAGCCTATAACTCACTACACTTAATATGTCGAGGTCAGAGAAACGGATCAACTCTACTTCTGCGCCTGGACAGCTTGGTCCAAAGTTATTAATTTTACTTGACTAGGTAGTTGTGAACTACGCTTTTTAAAGTAAAAGTTAGGCGTCTTCAGAAGATGGATCTATAAATCTTCTCTTGGTTTAACCTTGCCACAGCTGCAGATGTATGATTTAGACAAGTCAACCACAGCAAGGCAAACACAGTAAGTCAACCACAGCCAGTCTACCACAGCAAGTCAACCACAGCCAGTCTACCACAGCAAGTCAACCACAACAAGTCAACCACAACAAGTCAACCACAGCAAGCCAACCACAACAAGTCAACCACAGCCAGTCAACCACAGTAAGTCAACCACAACAAGTCAACCACAGCAAGTCAACCACACGTCAACCACAGCAAGTCAACCACACGTCAACCACAGCAAGTCAACCACACGTCAACCACAGCAAGTCAACCACAGCAAGTCAACCACAGCAAGTCAACCACAGCCAGTCAACCACAACAAGTCAACCACAGCAAGTCAACCACACGTCAACCACAGCAAGTCAACCACACGTCAACCACAGCAAGTCAACCACAGCAAGTCAACCACAGCAAGTCAACCACAGCCAGTCAACCACAACAAGTCAACCACAGCAAGTCAACCACACGTCAACCACAGCAAGTCAACCACACGTCAACCACAGCAAGTCAACCACAGCAAGTCAACCACAGCAAGTCAACCACAGCCAGTCAACCACAACAAGTCAACCACAGCAAGTCAACCACACGTCAACCACAGCAAGTCAACCACAGCAAGTCAACCACAGCAAGTCAACCACAGCCAGTCAACCACATCAAGTCAACCACAGCCAGTCAACCAAATCAAGTCAACAACAGCCAGTCAACCACAGCAAGTCAATCATAGCAGAGTGAGACAGTAATGGAGTTTTTTTTTTTTTTTTTGCCAAAAGTATGATAGAAATTATTTCCAACTGATGATGACTAGATCTAGATCTACATCACACAGAGAAGACTTTGCCAACTAGTACAAGGAAAACTAGTGCTACTGGTGTTTGTACACACAAAAATAAGGCGAAACCTCGTGAATCAGTATAAAACAGAGATAAATGCGGACAGTTGCAGGGAAGTTTTTAAGTTAGAATCTTCTGTTGTTGTTTTGGTGATGATGTAGTGGGGGGGGGGGGGGGGGGAATCTTGCTTTGGTTGCAGTCTCGGCAATATAATAACACAACAAATAAATGACATTTTTATCTTGCTTGTGCTGACAAATGATTATTCCATATTTCTCTCCGCACCTGAGGATGATGGGAATAATAATGTAGGATGTGTTTTATTAGCAAATAACAAACCATGGGTTTCTGTTGTCATGGACTATTGTACAGTGTTGCCACCTCTTTATTGCTTGCCGTTACCTGTTATTTGTCTGCTACAATGAGACTAATGTCAAGGACGGTTCTGACTGTTGGTATTTATCAGCCGTCATTACAGGTACACGAATGCTACATAATGTCTGGGCCAGGTCCATAATTGGGCGTGTTAGAGCAATCACAATTTCTTTGTGGACTAGACGGTTTCATCAGGGATGGGATGTGGTTGCTGCGTTTGATGTGGCTATGATATGATTACTTGATGTGGTTGTTTGATGTGGCTGGGATGTGGTTGTTTGATGTGGCTGGGATGTGGTTGTTTGATGTGGCTGGGATGTGGTTGTTTGATGTGGCTGGGATGTGGTTGCTTGATGTGGCAATGATGTCGTTGCTTGATGTGGCTGGGATGTGGTTGCTTGATATGGGAAATGATGTGGTTCCTTGATGTGGCAATGATTTGTTTGTTTGATGTGGCTGGGATGTGGCTGTGATGTGGCTATGATGTGGTTGTTTGGTGTGGCTGTGATGTGGTTGTTTGATGTAGCTGTGATGTGATTACCTAATGTGGCTGTGTGTGATTGTTTGATGTGGTTGCTTGATGTGGCTGGGATGTGGTTGTTTGATGTAGCAATGATGTGGTTGCTTGATGTGGCAATGATGTGGTTGTTTGATGTAGCAATGATGTGGTTGTTTGATGTGGCTGGGATGTGGTTGTTTGATGTAGCAATGATGTGGTTGCTTGATGTGGCAATGATGTGGTTGTTTGATGTAGCAATGATGTGGTTGTTTGATGTAGCAATGATGTGGTTGTTTGATGTAGCAATGATGTGGTTGTTTGATGTAGCAATGATGTGGTTGTTTGATGTAGCAATGATGTGGTTGTTTGATGTAGCAATGATGTGGTTGTTTGATGTAGCAATGATGTGGTTGTTTGATGTGGTAGTGATGTGGTTGCTTGATGTGGCTGTAAAAGATGTCACAGTCTAGTAGGACTGTGATATCACTTAGATTGATCAGGTAGGGTAAAGTCGTTAGACGCACCGTCTTGATTAATGAACGTTCGCATAAATTGTAGGTTCAAACCCAGGCAACTCCTATCTACAATACGTTTTGTTATGATCGACAATTGGTCTAAATAGCCGATTGATGAATAAACACAGTATTAAATTTTAAAAAAAAATCACGTACGTTTTGAACTGCTAAAGCTAAAAATATTGCCTTGTAATTCAACCATTTACCGAACTTAAACTACCATCTAATCCAATTATTCTTCAGCCTGATATAGTTTTATCGCACCTTATCACGAAATCGCTTTTTAGTTCGTGCTGTACAATTCTAATAACAATCTTTTTACCAACATCAAAAGTAATAGCTGTGAAATTACAACCCATTCAAACTTCTCAACTTTTTGAATTATTACCTACAGCCGCTTTCCAAACTGGTGAATCTTACCCATAACACCCTTCGGTTGCTATTTATAGACTGACATTTCCCTTTTTAAAAACTGGACATGGACGTAGCTGACATTTGTCTTGTTTAACTTCAGCCATTAAAGCTGTTTTTACCCTCAACAATAATTGCTTTCGAATAAGATAGGCAAACACCTTCAAACACGTTCAATACAAATTTAGCATCTTTTTTAGGCTCTGTAATAATACGTACGTCACAAATATACAGAAAATGACAAGATGCACTAAACGGTTGTATTTCAAAATGTTCGTCCATTCTAACATAATCTTTCCTTATTTTTGTTAACTTTCCCTCCTTCCTCACACAAATTATTGTTAGAATTATCAGACACATTTAGGAATCCTTTTTTTAAATAAAAATTAAACGAATCTTTAACAAAACATTTTGGACACTGACTTTTTCGTTTAAGTTAGGGTTTATCTAAGTGATAGCTTAATCGAGTTTTAAAGCAAGACAGCGTTAGGATTAGCGATACTACACGAAGGGATTGGTGGGTGGGGTAGTTAGCCTAGTTGGTGACAAGTTAGTCAGTTATTTGACATGGTAGCGACTGAAACACAATAGGTGTGTACTTTTGTTTTCCATTTAATTTTGTTGTCAATTTAATTTTGTTGACCATTTAATTTTGTTGCCCATTTAATTTTGTTGCCCTTTTAATTTTGTTGCCCATTTAATTTTGTTGCCCTTTTAATTTTGTTGACCATTTAATTTTGTTGCCCATTTAATTTTGTTGCCCATTTAATTTTGTTGCCCATTTAATTTCGTTGACCATCAGCACGGTAGCGCCCGTATCACAGCGGGTGTGTTATTGCACCGACTGTCAACACGTCAACAGAAAATCTAGGACGGATCCGAACCTAGTACTTCCAGAGCTATGCACTAGATTCCACATTCCCTTTACATTCCCTTTACATTCCCTTTACATTCCCTTTCACTTTCGATTAGAGTCACGTGACCGTCGCCCCACAAACCACAACAAACCCCAAAAGATGATTTCTTTGCCCCTGCCGCCAATATTGATCTGCGAATGTACCCAACCATGTGTTAAGTATGCAAATGTAACAAGACCACGTGACGTTGTTTACAAGGATAAACAAGGCCACAATGGCTACGTTTATTTTTTCAACCGAGTTTTTATATGTGCCGCACCGTTTTCAATACAACTAATATCATCCATAGAAATTACTGCACTATTTTTAACCCAAGCCTAATGAATGCCCTGAGCTAGATTCATCAACCAGAAATAGCGTCTCCGTTGGACCGATGGAATTCCTTCAGGGCAGAGATAAATGTACGTTCATACACACACGCAAACACACACGCACAAACACACAAACACACACACATATATATTATCTATATATACATATATAAGTGTATATATATATATATATATATATATATATATATATATATATATATATATATATATATATATATATAAAAGAATAAACTGCATATATTTAAAAACAACAGTTCTTTGGTGCCTTGATAGTTCAAAGCTCAAATGTAAGAATAGACGCCCTGACGCAAAGTATTTAAGTTGTCCTACTTATGACTCCCTAATGTGACGCCATGATGTACATCCTTTGAAACCCTGATGTAAAGCGTATGTCAGTCTAATATAGAGCACATATTGCCTCGACGTAAAGCTGTAAATGTCTCTTACGTCATGCTTGATTTACCAGGTACACTGTCCTTCTAGAGGAGACCGGTGTAGAGGTAAGCTAGCGACACTCGGGCATTGAGACCAGGCTTTATGAAACTGGTCCTGAAAGAAAAATATTTTCGACCTGACTCCTGGATCTGATCGATGGGTTGGGGTGGGAGGGGGGGGGGGGGGGTGGGGAGTCTTATTTGGCCGGTTTCAAAACATTTACAGAATTCGTTTTCGGGTACCTGTTGACGCCCACTTTACAACCTAGAATGCACCAGGTACAGCAAATACCTTCGTGTACTTTCTTTCTAACCTGGTAGGTGGTTACATAATTTGGAGGAGGTGGGGGAAAGTAGGCGTCCGTAATCATGTGTCCAAGTTTTCAAACGTTGGCAACCATCCAGTGCTTTCTGTGAAGTAGTAACCCACACCGGCCCTACACCGGTCCTACACGACTTCAAGGCGTAAATGGACTGTGTGTTCCCAAGATGGTTTAAAGAAGTTACTTCAAAAATTTTAATCAAAGCCAAGAACAACTGGATTTATGATTATGCTACCTGCAATAGGAAAACATAAATGAAACTAAAAACAGCGAAACAAACTTTTCGAATGGAAGTAGGAGCACAAATGTCCCTTGAAGAATACCAAAACAAAAAATGGACACACTATTATACAAGGACGGGTTGTAATAGTAGTAGGGTAAGTTTATTTGTGTGAGGGAGCTAGTTTGTGAGGGAGGTAGTTTTCGTGGGGGGGGGGGGTAGTTTGTGGTGGCGGTGATTCCTGGGGGAAGTAGTTTTGTTGCAACTTGTTCAAAAAAATTCATCGACAGGCTGGGGCGCCCATCTACGCATATGACGTCACGGTGCAATCACCCCCCCCCCCCCGCCCCAACATCAGTATCAGACTTTGTCGCAGGCCATTTGACGTGACGGTGGCCCGTCAGCCTTGACGTCTTGGCCACTCGAGCACGAATTGACTTTCTCGGTCCTCCGTCTTTCCCGGCAGAGCTTCTTGCAGGGACGTCCGCGCAGATTTATAGAGAGTCGACCAAAGCGGCTCAATCGATGGCTATAATCACCTGCTGCTATTTTTAGACGGGCAGGTTAATCTCGTGCTCCAAAAGGGGAAACAATCAACAACGATTTGAATCTCGAGGACGGCTGTTACGTCATTCTTCGCTTGAAATTAGTTCCAGAGAGAAAAAAAAATAAAGTACCGTCGAATTTTCAGAATCGTGTGCAATTTACCCCCCCCCCCCCCTCTATTTACTAGTTTTACTTAAAAAACGTCCATTGGCTACTGATGACGATAGCGGAGACAAAAGTGCTGGAAAAGGTTTTTTGAAAGAAAACGACTTGCGTCGGTAGATGTTCTGTAGTTGGGTCGACGGCTTTATAAGAGAAACGTCAATGTCTTGGGATGTCAAATTTGGTTGTGTCACGTGGTCATTGATGCCATTCATTAGATGAGGTCCAGGTCCAAACAAATCGATGTAACGTATCCAAGAGTTAGTTGTTCACACAAGATGGGACGTTTTTTTTATTGAGCTTAATGTTAAAGCTTGCACGTGATAATTTGAACAGTTTTTGTCTGTATTGGGTGGAATTGATGGGTAATATTCATTGACTTGTAAACTATGAACATGTATTGGAATCTGAAATACGTTGAACGCTTCATAATACAAATAAAAACAACAGTAAACAAAATATGGGGGGGGGGGGGGGGGCATGCACAAGAGTTAACAATTAAAATGATTTTTATAGTTTTTATCTTTGGTTTTTATTAATCTCGCTCGGTTTCAAATATCGAGATGATGACAGATCTAAATCCGACCTGAATTCTATGACAAATCGCACACGTTTACTGTTCACGTGTTTATACTAATGCCGATTCGACCAATGGCATTTGACCGACTCGACCAATGGGATTCGAGGGGTTCCCATCTTCTGCAGAAACCAAGCCTGAAAATGTAAATCCATGAGGACACAGACATTTCAACCCTCTCAGGTCTCGTTTTTATATCACGAAAAAAGCTTTATTTTTTGTTGCGTATATGCACATACATCTATACAGATGCAATTTTTTTTACCAAAACCCCATTTATTTCAAGAGCTGGAACTTTTGAAATTAGAGCAATTTATTATTCTAACACTAGTTAATCGGCCCTACTAATTTTAAATTATATATATATATATATATATATATATATATATATATATATATATATATATATATATATATATATATATATATATGTACGTCAGCAATATTCTTCCTTGATATGCACGATACTTGAGGGTCGGCCCGTCTCTCCTTGGTGTAAATCATGTATAAGGAAGTTAAAAAGTTGGTCATGTTACGACTGGTATTTGCTCTTGGCGTCGTAGCTAGGTCGACTGGTGTCTGGTTAATCTTTACATATTGTGTTGGCTTGGTAGGTCTGGGGCTAACCTTGAGGGTGTTATCAAGCTGTTGAATCAATCTGTCCATGTATGTTGTTGTGTGAGTTCAGGTTGAGGTCTAGTTGAGGTTGAGGTCTAGACGTCACATAGGGGTTGTTTATGCTGTAACACCACACTGAACGGTCGAATTAAAACTTTAATTTAGCACAACCGAAAGCTAACGAAACAATCTTACTTGCTCGGTCATGTTTTTTGACACTGATAGCCCAGCTGTTTTCCATTTCACCCGACATCGCTAACTTTCTTTAGAGGTTTTCCCCACCATTTAGTTGCATTTTGGTTCCCTTTTTTTTTTTTGAGAATTTGATCTAAAGAGTTCAATGTGATTCGATAGAGCATCTGAAAAAAAGCTGTTAAAAAGGAAATTCTATATTTAAACATGTGGTTATCCCTGAAGCACCTGCCTCAAATATTGCCCCTGCGACCCAACTGATTTAGTTGTTGGTCTTCCAGTAGTTGGAATATCTAATTTTAAACATCTCTAACTGCATGCACATTTGGATGAGATTAATATTGCAGGTATGTTCTGATTACAAAAACATTTTAAATTTTATAGCATTGTTTCCGGTGCCGAAAATTACCGAGACAAACAGACTGTACCGACCAAAACACCAACTGTACCGACTAAAGCACCCACTGTACCGACCAAAACACCCACTGTACGTGACTAAACTATTCTCTTATATAGCTAAACGCTCATATACACCTGTATAAAACACACCCAGTTTACGGGTATAAAACACCCCACTGTACCTGACTGAGCCAGCCTCGTGTATTTGGGTAAAACACCCCTAAAACACCCCCAGTGCACGGGTATAAAACACCCCACTGAATGGGTTACACAAAACAAGCCCCAATTCCACAACGGGGATGACGGAGAGACGCACAAACACGACGACACAACGTTGACAACGCATCGATCAATTCGCGTGGACACGAGTCCTACAGCCAAGCAGCCGTTAGTTTTTAGCGGGTTCGTGATTTTTACAAAAAAAAATAATTCTTGCCTCAAAATGCTGGTGCTGACTTTTCCTTTGACGTCCTTTCCCACTCCCAGGATTAGTTCGTAAACAGGTGCGTACCTAGGATCTAACCCAACCCCCGTACATTTCTAACAAGGCGTATTTTCTCGCCCCTGGAGATCACACCAGAAGAGTTCTTTACCCTGCTGTGGTACGATGAGACTACCTAGCATCGCTGGAGAACATCTTCAAAAATCTTGACCCTTCAACCGGACTAAATAAGGCAGATAATACCACAAGCGCACCTGCGAGATTAAGATGTAGGGCTGTAAAATTTTGTTGTTGTTGTTGGTGCATTTTTGACATTTTCTTGATACTCTGTAATTAGTCTATTCGCATGGTAAAAACCAAATATTATCCAAGTTAACTGCATGAACGGAGTCAGAAATTATTTTAGGAAATTAAAATCGTAATTGTAAATACATGATGAGCGCCTTATTAAAACATTGTTTAGTTAACAAACAATGTTTCCTTGTGAGATTTTTAAAAAATTGAAAAAAAAAAATTGGGGAAATTTGTGGAAAAATATTTGCTAAATTTAAATACAGCTCCCAACTTGATATTCCCTGAAAGTCTCGTGACGGAATTCCAGATTGTGATTAAACAATTTAGCTGACGAGTTCAAACCCACAATCCTCCAAATTGTGATTGAACAATCTGACAAGAGCCCCAGCCCACAATCCTCCAAATTGTGATTGAACAATCAGACAAGAGCCCCAGCCCACAATCCTCCAAATTGTGATTGAACAATCAGACAAGAGCCCCAGCCCACAATCCTCCAAATTGTGATTGAACAATCTGACAAGAGCCCCAGCCCACAATCCTCCAAATTGTGATTGAACAATCAGACAAGAGCCCCAGCCAACAATCCTCCAAATTGTGATTGAACAATCTGACAAGAGCCCCAGCCCACAATCCTCCAAATTGTGATTGAACAATCTGACTGAGCCCCAGCCAACAATCCTCCAAATTGTGATTGAACAATCTGACTAGAGCCCCAGCCCACAATCCTCCAAATTGTGATTGAACAATCTGACTAGAGCCCCAGCCCACAATCCTCCAAATTGTGATTGAACAATCAGACTAGAGCCCCAGCCCACAATCCTCCAAATTGTGATTGAACAATCAGACAAGAGCCCCAGCCCACAATCAACTTCTCGGATGCCTGTCGGCGCCGTGTCTAATTTTTTAAGGAAGAATTTCACACCGGAAGTTCTGCTAGGTATGGGTTTTTTTCAAGCCGAGAACTTTCTGGAAAGGTCATCTCAGTTTTTTAAAACACCCAGGTACGAATGTGTTGAAGCCAGTGACGTCATGAGTAGCATTTCTCTAGTGCTCATTTCAATTACTCCAATTTAAAAAAAAACAAAACAAAAAAAATATATAAAAATAAACAGTTTGACATTTAGAACTAGATTATCTAGTAATTTTCTGCTTGTGTCTTTTTTTGCACCAAGTAGGGGCTATTTGAGTTATTTTCTGCTTGTAGTTTTTTCTTGAGCCGAGTTTGATGAAGCACCAGCTAAAAGAGTTTGTGTATACAATCGTATGTAACTTTTTCTACTTGAAACAAAATGTCCAATCGGCAGAACGTTGCTCAATAGGTTCTCGTGAGAAGATCAAGTTTGACCAAAGTATCGCCTATGGTCGTCTGATGTAATATTTATTTACTCCTGTCATCAGTTAGACGACATCCGCGGTTTTGTAACACTACAGTAATGGTGCAACTACCCAGAAAACAAATTGCCCGAAAAACCTCACTTAACCAGATGGACAAAATGTAACCGGAAAACAATGTTTACCTCTTTAAAAAAAAAATAAGGACAGTGGATCAAGATGTCGGACAAGAGACCGTCAAGAGCGATAAAGGCCGAGGAAGCTACTGGTTCAGTCTTTGTTCTTACCTCCCTTCACCGCGAGTAGTGGGGTTCAAGTACATGTCAAGTGGCGACACTGTCTAGAGATGCTGCTTATCGAACTTGTACAACAATAACACAAAACATGGATGTATAAAAGACAAGGATCAGTACATTTCTCGATTTGACGCGCATTCTGAAATTAAAATAGTGACGTGTTTAAAAAGAGAAGTTGTATTTAATTCTTGCGGAGAGTTTAGTGCCGTGTGCCGCAGTCAGAGAGGTAAGACTTGCAGGTGTACTGGTTGTGGTATATACACAGGTGTACTGGTTGTGTTATATACACAGGTGTACTGGTTGTGTTATATACACAGGTGTACTGGTTGTGTTATATACACAGGTGTATGACTTAGCTTTATAACATATTGTCAGGTAACAGAATACTGTATTTGGACACACACACACAAATCACAGATTCCTCTAGTCTGTTTGTGATTATGCTGATCATTTATGGATTATTGAAATATTTTTCGTTTTAGCTGCATAGGATAAAACTACTTTGACTTAAGCCCCATAGTAATAAGGTATGCTCTATTTGAAGCGTATGTGAGACATTCGTGTCGCATTTGCCCGCTAGCTTTAACAGTGCCACCACCACACTCTTGTACCACACTGTGCCACCACACCACAGTACCACCACACCACAGCACCACCACACCACAGTACCACCACACCACAGTGCCACCACACCACAGTACCACCACACCACAGCACCACCACACTACATTACCACCACAACACAGTACCACCATACCAAAGTACCACCACACCACAGCACCACCACACCACAGTGCCACCACCCCTTTACATTCTAATTCCACTCTGCCATCCACCCACACCATTTACCTCTACCCCTTTATACTCCACGTGCCCTCACACACAACATTTACCCCACACCCTCCACTTTTCCCCACCCCTTTGTTCCACACGGCCATCCACCCACACCCTCCCACCCACACCCTCCCACAACTGCGTCTCACCCCGGCAAGTTTCTATAAAAAGAAAAACAACACAACCACGTGACAATCACATCCTCTCACATCTATTGTTTATTGTTGTTACGTCATTAACATTTATTAGACCAGTGACGTCACCGGCAGTACATCGACCGTCACGTCAAAAATAGAACGGGAAAAGTGGAAGAACAAGACGGGTGGTTTCTGTACTGATGGAGGCGGGCTCAAAATAGCTCAGATCTGTCATAAAGCTGTTCATTGATCCGCCTTTGATAAATTCTTTCTTGCTAGATTTATTCAAGGTTATCCATTTCTTTCGATGTTGGTCTTGCTTAAATCAGGGGCATTTCTAGTTGACAAAGCAAGAAGGGGGTTAGAGATAGAGCAGTGGTTCCCAACCTTTTTTGAGTAGCGACCCCCTTTTATAAATAGTTAGTGACCCGCGACCCCCATAAAATTAAAAAGCCGAATTTAGTATGGAAATTAATATGCACTAAAATAAGATTTTCTAGAAGACTTTCAATATGAACTACTCTTGATAACTGTTTTAATACGATGTGTAAAATTGCATGCTATTTACTAAACATTTACTGTTAAGTTTTTGTTAACGCCAACCTATGTCATTATCAACATTCAATTTACTTCTTAATTTTGTTTTTAATCGAAGAATAGTGTTGAAAGGCTATTCTCGAAAAGTCGATCAATTGTACGTTTGGGTATGAATGGTGAATAATACACCAAAATTGTGTGAGCAGTTTTTCATCTTAGGCGGAATCATTCTGCAAATTAAAGAATTCACCTTGTAATTCATCGGGAATGCTGGCAACATCAAGGGAAGAAGAGAATGGGTAATGCGTCAATGCAGATTCTTCTTCTTTCAGCTCAGAGAAATAGCGCCGCAGTTCGTTTTCAAGAGATTCAAGATGCCCAGAAATCGCTTCTTTCAAAATTTTAATTATCTCACAATCAGGTTCATCTACCATACTGCAGAGTTTCTCAAATGTACAACATTTCCAAGATTTATTTTCTTCGCCAATTTTGCAGCTTTGATAAAAATGCCCCGAGATTATTATGGAAAGTAATAATCCTCGTTCATTTTCCCTGAAGCTTCAGGTTAAGCTTACGTTGATGTTCGAATATATCTGCTAGGTATGATACTCTCTACAACCACTCTATGTCGTTTTAAGTATACCAAAAGGTCTTGTTTCCTTTGCACTTCCAAGAACAATTTGATTTCAGATTTCAATTCAAAAACACGATTCACAACACTTCGTTTGACAGCCAGCGTACTGTAGTGTAGAAAAGCAGAACCTCGTGATCTATATTAATGTTTTTGCTCCAGATTAAATATAGAGTACGACTGTTACTTGCAATGGAGTCTTGATGACGAGGGCGTACTGGTAAATCATGCAGTAGCTAGTGAGCTAAATCTTTTCTGTTTTCTGAATGCCCGATTTTCACCTAAACCTGGATAGCGCACCATCAGTACAAACCCCCACAGCCGTTTTAACCAACTTTAATCTTCCAGTTGTTTTTTTTTAATTATTTATTTTCTCTATGCTATTTCACAAAATAGCAACTCTTCTTTGCTTTCATCTGAATGAATATAGACAAAGACCAGCAACTGCGAACACGAACTCACGTCTGTTGATTTATCAACTTGAAAAGCAAACAATGGTGAACGCTTGATTTCATTAAAAATTTGTTATTTAATATCTACGGACACGTCGGCTACAAGCCGCTGAGTAGTATTATTAGGCAGAGATATTTGTTGCATCTTTACTGCACTGGAATCCCCAAGAATTAACTTCACCATCTTCAACATGCAGCGTTTGATGAGATTTTCTTCTATTGTGTGTTGTTTTTTTTGCTTGGCATTTTCTATCGCAACTTCATTTGATGCTTGCGCTAATGCTGTATTTCCTTGGTGAAAACTTCCTGTTGGATCAAGTCTCTGACGTACGTTTGCAACTAGCTTCATGCCGACGAAAGAACACGATATCTTTTTTGGTGTGTTCCGAATGGCTCGTCTCAAATGACGTTTTAGTTTTGAAGATTTTATAAACTCGTGACCGAGAACAACCTTGCACAGTAGGCCTACGCTTTGCTTCTTCTCTATTTGAATTCCAGTGATGTTAGTAAAGCAGAACTGCAGATATTCTTCTAAATATTTATGTTTTGTTTCTCATTACTTAGGTTTAGTATACCAGTTGGCGACCCCCCAGAAAGCCCTTGGCGACCCCCAGGGGGGTCGCGACCCCCAGGTTGGGAACCCGTGAGATAGAGGGTATACGCCTCCATAACTAGAAACCTCGCTGTTGTATTAAAAATATAAAATATACTTTATTATAAAAATGGCTTGGGTATATCTGAACCTTCCCAAATTTATTCCTGATGGTTAAAATTTCGTATCAGCGATACTGAGTATGTTCGTACGTGTAATCGATTAGAACCAAATCGGTATATGACTTTTAAAAAAATTATGGTGTGGACTATGTCAACCGGACATCTTATCTTGTACGTGGATTGATTTGGTCACGTGGTCTTGCCGGGGACGCTACCCGCAGACAGCCATGATGTAGTGTTTGTTTACATTAGAAAGTGGGTGGAGTTTCACTTGCCCGGACGCTAAGGAGCGTGTCGTGTAAAGGTTTTACTTACAGTTGTGGGACAATATCTAACATAGTTTTTTGGGACCACGACAAAACCGTGTTATAGTTAAATAAAAAACTGGCTACTAGAAAGAGAATTATAAATTTATTTAATTGTTAGTTCTTTTGAGATTTATAATATACGTAACCTAAATAATTAGGCCTATTTAAATTTTCCAATACATGTACTTCCCAAAAACCCACTCTAAATCTTTCGTACTAAAATTGGTAGATTGTCGAACTTACAAAACATCGACAGTATATTTGGCACAGCAGCAAAAAGACGCATCATGCGTCTTTTTAAAACAAAAACAACAACAACAATATTGCAACAACATTGCAAACATGTTGTGGTGCTATCAACTATTACGTGGATACAACTAAAAAATAATAATTTAAAAAAGCTTTCTTGGTTAAACATTTGACAGGAAGTGTAGATCAACTTGTCATCTCGATCAGCTAAAGTAGATCTTGATACCTTATCTCTGTTCTAACAATCATTTTGGTTTCAAGTAGTTTTAACGCCTCTTGACATCACTGAGGGAAAAGAATTGATGTTTTTTGGACTCATTTATAACCTATAATCTTGTAAATACGCACATATAATCATATTATATATATATATATATATATATATATATATATATATATATATATATATATATATATATATATATATATATATATATATATATATATATATATATATATATATAGGGTAAAGGAGGGCGTTAAGAGCCACACTTTTTAGCACCTGTACATTTTTAAAGATTTCTACTAATCTAAGAATTTTTTAGTATTGAAAATATGGCAAAATTATTCTAACATATCTTACACAATATAAAAATAATAACAAAGTGTATTAAATGTACTTTAAATGGGTTTAATTGAACATTTATTGTCATACCCCCAAAATCAGCATTTGGGGCGAAAGGAGCCAGGCGATGGGGCAATAAGTATTATCTCCTAGTTTAGACTAACACCGCAATAAAAATAATTAATTTCTAACCCCAAAATAGTTAATGCTGTGTACACACACTTTAACTGATACTAGCTATCACTAGGCCCCAATGGGCCCAGTCTACAATTGATACGATTGCAGGTGTACATAGGACCTAAGCCCTAAAGTCTAGTAGTTTGCAGTAGGCACATGAGTATGCCTAGTGTGTAGCTAGTATACTAGTGTGTAGCTGTCCAGAGTTAACATTCTTGTATGTAAAAAGGGGTGGTACTAACTAATCTGCCTTAATGCTTTCCCCTGATAAGCCATGTGTGCTATACATTACATAACATGACATGGAGGTGAGAAATGTTGAGGGGAGAGCAGTGGTACAGGTTTCCCCTTTGTTCTCCTTGCTGGACCCTGAGGGCCATAAATTACATAAGGAGATGCTATCTCTGGTTGGCTGAGATCTAAGAACTAACTCCATGCTACCTACAAAGAGATAAGTTTTATGGTGGGTTAGATACAGGTGGGGGCTGGGTATCATTGGGGTGAGAAATTGTGAGGGGAGAGCAGTGGTACTGGTTTCCCCTTTGTTCTCCTTGCTGGACCCTGAGGGCCATAAATTACATAAGGAGATGCTATCTCTGGTTGGCTGAGATCTAAGAACTAAGTCCATGTTACCTACAAAGAGATGAAGTTTTATGGTGGGTTAGATACAGGTGGGGGCTGGGTATCATGGGGGTGAGACATTGTGATGGGAGAGCAGTGGTACTGATTCCTCTTTGGTCTCCACCTTGCTAGACCATGAAGGTCATATATTACATAACATGCCACCCCAGATTGTCTGAGATCTGTAACTGTAATCCATGTTACCTACAAAGAGATGAAGTTTTATATTGGGCCAGAAACTGGTGGGGGCTGGGTATCATGGGGGTAAGAAATCGTAAGGGGGGAGCAGTGGTATTAATGTGTCTGTTTACTTCCCTGCTGGACCATGAGGGTCATAAATTACATAACATACCACCCCAGATTGGCTGAGACCTAAGAGCATTTATTCCTGTTACCTACAAAGAGATTAGAAGTTTTATGGTTGGTTAGAAACAGGTGGGGGCTGAGTCTGCTGTATTGCCCCTTAGGGGTAATAAGTACGTGTACCATTTTAAAAATTACATTGCTATCATCAGATGGCTGAATTTTTACTTTTTAGCAGGTTAGAATTGTATTTCTATCATTTAGACACAAGTCTGTTTAACAATTAATACATTTTGTGTTAACTATTCCTATACCAGTGTCATATTCAGTGGTCTAATAAATGAGAAACTTGCACTTAGGGTTTCAAGAGCCACATAACAGTATCTGTAACTTTTCTAAACAGGCAAGCTAGAGGACAAAATTAATGTATTCATGTAGATTTAGTTATTATCTAACAAATAAAACCATTATGGTAATGATCAGTCAATTTTTACTCTAAAAATGATAAAAACTTTATAGCATGGTAAAATGGGACAAATGTCGGCCATTTTGTTTTGGCACCAATAATCACTGTGCAAAAAAAAATTCACCAAAATAAAACTATTCTAGCCATAGCTATAAAAATAGTGTTAAAATGTACAACAACCAATGCTCTAATACAGGAACAAAGAATGGGCTTGAAAAACTCATTTGGTTTATTACAAAGTAAAGTTTCCCAAGTTATGTCTATTTGGAAAAAAAGTTCACAAAATGGTTTTATGGAAATGAGAAATTTTAGGGAAAGAGCAGTGGGATTAAATCCTGTCTCATCCTCTCCCTATTGGACCAAGTGGGTCATAAATTACATAAAATGAATCCTCTGCTTCTCTGTTATCAAAGAACAGCAGTGGTTGTTACCTCAGAAGTAGATTAGCAGTGTTATTGGGGGTTTTGTGGGGGTGGGGTGTTGATTGGGGCTTAATACCACACGGCTCTTAACGCCCTCCTTTACCCTATATATATATATATATATATATATATATATATATATATATATATATATATATATATATATATATATATATATATATATGCGCATGTTAGACTTGTATAGAAAGTGTACATAATGTATAAAGCTTTATTGACAATATCGAATCTATATTCCTTGTAACAGGGTGTCCCATTATTCCCTACAGTCGGTCCTAGTTTTATATCAGCCGGTTCTGTAAGCGCCCAGCGCGGTTGTAAACAAGTCAAGGGACACCATTCAAATGTCTTTTGTCGTGACTGTAAACAAGTCTAGGGACACCATTCAAATGTCTTTTGTCGTGACTCTACGGGCCTAGAAACGAGACTTTGTTCTTTGAACCAAGTCCCAAGTTCGAGATAGGACCATATCGCCGATCATAAAAATATACCCAGTGTATGTGGGTCTGGTATTTCTAAATACCGGACTATGGACTAAATTTTCACGAATCCGCCAGTATGGCTTGGGAAATGTAATTTGAAATCTAATGAAATGAAATTGCAATGTTTGTTTTTAATGCTAGTTGTTAGTATGACTTAATAAAACAATTATAGTATTTTCTATATTGATAAATGAATAACGATAACGTGTAGAACTGACTACAAAAAGGACACGTTTCATGTGTATTTCAATGAGAGCGATAATTGTGTTTATTTAAAGCAAGATTTTCCACACACTACTTCCCACTGTCATTTTTTTGTTATTAAAACTCACTAAATTTTATTAATCATGGTCGTTGTAAAAATTGTTTTTTAATGGGTTTACAAAAACAAAACAAAACAACAACACATATTCTCCTGGTGAATTTGACGATTGGGGCTGGCAATCGCTAGATTGAGACACCCCGTCCCGAACAGTCGCCTACAAAGGTCAAGACAGAAGAATTGTTTATGGGGGTCTCATGGGAGAGATCAGACAACTCCTTGTCTATCCTCCAGGAAGAGTTATCCCCCTTGAACCTGACATTTTTGTCTCCCCTTTACTAACGGTGAGAAGCAATAAACAAATAATATTTTTTAACCACTTTAGAAAGGAGTGACCTGGGCAAGTTTTGAACCCAGGACAACCAAAGGATCTGGTTTTTTCAAACATATTGCTCAATCAGATCTGAAATATGAGTGCACCTTGGCTAGTCGCCTTCGCCTGTTGACCAACGAACGAATTATACACACGGGTCGAAGTTAGTTGTTTGCATAAGGGTAACACTATCAACCTTGTCTAATACACCCTTTCCATAAATCTTCGCCATAGTAGCCTACATCAGTCTTTACCAACTGATTAAGCAATTTTCACTTAACCTTTTCTGGAATTAAATTAATTTGTGGCAATTTCTCTAAACATGTTTTTATCATGGCAGTTTAAATATTTTTGAGGTTTTGTTTTACTGCACATAGAAATAATACAACTAAATTCCAACACATTAACATTCCTGTAGTTGATCCAATTGTGTATTTAATTTTAAGCATTTCTTTTAAGGATGTGATTGTCGTAGATAATCCGATTAAATCAGTCTGACAATGTGTTTTGTGTTTATTGAGAAAAAAAGGAAGAATAAAAAAATAAAAGGGACACCATCAGGAAAGACGCACTTATGAAGGGAGACAAACAGGATGACAAAATATATCTGCCATCACAAACATGATCAGCAACAGCTTTCTTTTTTCCCCCTACTTGAATCGTTGTATCTCTAAAAAAAAATATTTTTAATTTTTTTACCAACATACACTGAATGAAAAAATAGTCTAAAAATAGGATTTAAAAAGTAATTGAACTCGTATTTGGATGATGTGGAATTATATTTTACTCCGCATTTTTTTTTCAACTTATCTACACGTATTTTGTTACTTTAACTTGCCGTATATTGTCAGGCCATGTACTGTATATACTGTATCTTGCTTACTCCCCCTTTGTTGCAGTTACTCGGCCTGACACATTGTGTAAGACTGTAGATAACTTACTACGTGTTTTAAATCAAACTGTCGAGTAGCGTACGACGCAGACGAGACCGCCTTATCGTTGGGTTCAGCTAATGCTGGACACAAACGTGTGTGGACGGGAAGGTCAGTCAAGTGTGACCCTGTCGTCTGGTTGGAACTGACACACCCATGTATACAGTGACCCAAGTAGATCTCCTCTACCTAGACAGACTGTCCTCTATTCTGTCGTACTTGAAGTCTTCTTTACATTTCTAACTATAAACTTGAACACGTTTAAATTAGGTTTCTCGTCTGTTAAAGAAATGTAGACCTCATTGGTTATCTCGACCTTCGCCTCTGTATCTCATGCAATCATCACACCCACCTGTCAAGATGAACTAATTAATTACACACCTGATAATAATAATCATTAAAAAAAGTTTTAAAAAACCCACGTTTTCTGATTGAACTAAAAAGTAGAAAATAAACGCTATACATCACAATAATGCAAGCGATCACTCTACTATAAGCGATGAAAAACGTGGGGCGCCGAAGTAAAAGTTATATTACTATTGATTAGATAATACTATTGACTTTTATTAGGGAGCTTGTAGAGAGTCAACAGTATTAGAAACTGTAAGAAAATCACGGCGCCCCACGTTTTTGATCGCTTATAGTAGAGTGATCGCTTGCATTATTGTGATGTATAGCGTTTATTTTCTACTTTTTAGTTCAATCAGAAAACGTGGGTTTTTTAAAACTTTTTTAATGATTATTATTTTCTACTTTTTAGTCTTTGTTTGTTTGCATTAAAATCTTGCTATCGATTTTATCTTTTCACTTTTTTTGGGTAAACGAAGACAACTCGTAAAAAGACAACTCGTAAAAAGACAACTCGTAAAAAGACAACTCGTAAAAAGACAACTCGTAAAAAACACGTTGTGTGAATACGTTACTGACTAGAACACATAGATTTGAACCCGTGTCGAGTGGGATAGCAATCGTGTGCCCAACCACTCGACCATATCGTCTCCCCCAAACTGGCCTACCTCGTGTAAGTTTAAACTCGGTTCAAACTAAATTATCTGTCCCTAAGCCTGTGGCGAAGTGGGATCGTTCGCTTCACTGCGCGCGAGGTACGCGTCGCTCCTGTAAGTTTAAACTCGGTTCAAGCTAAATTCTCTGCCCCTAAGCCTGTGGCGACATGTGATCGTTCGCTTCACTGCGCGCGAGGTACGCGTCGCTGGTTTTTTTTCTAATGGCTAGCAGAGGAGAATTATATATATAGATTATATAGCGGTCTAAAATGCTCAATAAAATGTTTCCATTGATCAATTTAGTAATAATAACAATTGAATATTCAATGGTCATCCAAAAGAAAGCTTCCCTGAAAATTTCAGCGCGCTAGCTAACTGGGAAGTGCCAGAAATTTCGATCGCAAGATTTGATTGGAAAGACAAACACACAAACAGAGAAAGCAAGTTAAAGAAAACGTGGGAAAAACTAGTTAACACTGGTCCAGGTGTCAGCGCACACCTCCCCACTTCAGGCAGTCACATGACTTGTAGCTTTTTCTTGTCGGCTATATCGTCATGTTGAGCTTTAGTCATCCAGCCTCTGACCAGAGACTTAGCTGACCACACAAAACTATGAATGACCTTTGGTCAGTTCACGTGTGCACCTGTCTGACCAGAGACTTAGCTGACCACACAAACACACAAATGACCTTTGGTCAGTTCAAGTGTTGTACCTGTTTGATTCAAAGACCTATCTGACCACACACACTAACCCACGAATGATTTGGTCAGTTCACGTACTGTATCTGTCTGACCCAAAGACCTACCTGACCACACCATAACCCACGAATGACCTTTGGTCAGTTCACATGATGTACTTGTCTGGCATTTAGATTTCAATCTAGACCAAACACGGCCCCCTGCATGATCCCACTATTTCACCTAACCCCCACAAAGTCAACCTGTCTTAAGACCAAACACGACCCCCTGCATGACCCCACTATTTCACCTAACCCCCACAAAGTCAACATGTCTTAAGACCAAACACGACCCCCTACACGACCCCACTATTTCACCTAACCCCCACAAAGTCAACCTGTCTTAAGATTAACTGCGGTATTTCCCAAGATTCCCAGGTCTAAATATAGCAGTCGTCTTTAACGGGTTCTCTCTCTGTGCTGTTCTACTGCCCCATGGTTTAACGACACACAGAGAGATCCCTCTTGGTTACAAAATTGGGGAATTACCATTATGACGTCAACAAAGACGAAAACAAGAATGTTAGACATTTTTATTCTATCGTAAATTATTTTTTTACTCATAAAAATGTTGGTCTAGTAAAAGTAGATACAACTAACACGAAATAGCAAACTTAATTAAAAACGCTCAGCCTTAGTCAAGTAACTATCTAGTCTAGTAGTTTTAGTGTTTTGTATTTTGTGGCAGTATATACTTCATCGTTAAAAACAATATAATAATTATAGCATGAATTCAACCAACATAAGCATTAAGGTAGTCCCTGTAAACAACATCTGAGCCAAGCTGCACAGCTCTCTTGACATTCGTTTTATTTGTTTCGTATATCATGGCCAAACTTTTTAAAGGTTGTAGATAACAAACACGTTACAGTTGATACGAAGTTTATTTTTAAACATGTTGATTATAATGCAAACATCTGGGTCGAGGTTAAGATAAATTTAATTACTCTTTTATTATGTAATACTTAAGAAATGGTTAATTTAAGGTTATAAAAAACTTGTGCTGTTTTTTCCCCGAAGTCTTTAAAATCGGTTTTATAAAATGTATAATATGAGGACAAAAGATATATTTTAAGTAGGCTAATAAGTAGCCTCCCCCTTCAAACTTGACCGTTCATGTAGCATCGGCTCACGTGGGCATACATAAGCCTCCTTTACATTCCATCCCCCGGAGATGGGTAGACTCACTGATGTACCAACACGAGTCAGGTACTTATCAGAGCTGGGTAGACTCACAGACATTAGAATGGACTGCAACACAGGAGAGGGACTTGACATATTTGGTGTTAGCTGACGAAATTGGTTGGTAGTTTGGTGAACTGACATTGGCCACATACGATGTACAGCCTGTATGTGACTACGGCCATACACACATACAGCCTGTCTATATGTGACCATGGCCATACACACATACAGCCTGTCTATATGTGACCATGGCCATACACACATACAGCCTGTCTATATGTGACCATGGCCATACACACATACAGCCAGTCTATATGTGACCATGGCCATACACACATACAGCCTGTCTATATGTGACCATGGCCATACACACATACAGCCTGTCTATATGTGACCATGGCCATACACACATACAGCCTGTCTATATGTGACCATGGCCATACACACATACAGCCTGTCTATATGTGACCATGGCCATACACACATACAGCCTGTCTATATGTGACCATGGCCATACACACATACAGCCTGTCTATATGTGACCAAGGCCATACACACATACAGCCTGTCTATATGTGACCATGGCCATACACACATACAGCCAGTCTATATGTGACCATGGCCATACACACATACAGCCTCTCAGTATCACAGTATGTGACCATGGCCATACACACATACAGCCTGTCTATATGTGACCATGACCATACACACATACAGCCTGTCTATATGTGACCATGGCCATACACACATACAGCCTGTCTATATGTGACCATGGCCATACACACATACAGCCTGTCTATATGTGACCATGGCCATACACACATACAGCCAGTCTATATGTGACCATGACCATACAGACATACAGCCTGTCTATGTGACCATGGCCATACACACATACAGCCTGTCTATATGTGACCATGGCCATACACACATACAGCCTGTCTATATGTGACCATGGCCATACACACATACAGCCTGTCTATATGTGACCAAGGCCATACACACATACAGCCTGTCTATATGTGACCATGGCCATACACACATACAGCCAGTCTATATGTGACCATGGCCATACACACATACAGCCTCTCAGTATCACAGTATGTGACCATGGCCATACACACATACAGCCTGTCTATATGTGACCATGACCATACACACATACAGCCTGTCTATATGTGACCATGGCCATACACACATACAGCCTGTCTATATGTGACCATGGCCATACACACATACAGCCTGTCTATATGTGACCATGGCCATACACACATACAGCCAGTCTATATGTGACCATGACCATACACACATACAGCCTCTCAGTATCACAGTATGTGACCATGGCCATACACACATACAGCCTGTCTATATGTGACCATGGCCATACACACATACAGCCTGTCTATATGTGACCATGGCCATACACACATACAGCCTGTCTATATGTGACCATGACCATACACACATACAGCCAGTCTATATGTGACCATGGCCATACACACATACAGCCTGTCTATATGTGACCATGGCCATACACACATACAGCCTGTCTATATGTGACCATGGCCATACACACATACAGCCTGTCTATATGTGACCATGACCATACACACATACAGCCAGTCTATATGTGACCATGGCCATACACACATACAGCCTGTCTATGTGACCATGGCCATACACACATACAGCCTGTCTATATGTGACCATGGCCATACACACATACAGCCTGTCTATATGTGACCATGGCCATACACACATACAGCCTGTCTATATGTGACCATGGCCATACACACATACAGCCTGTCTATATGTGACCATGACCATACACACATACAGCCTGTCTATATGTGACCATGGCCATACACACATACAGCCTGTCTATATGTGACCATGACCATACACACATACAGCCTGTCTATATGTGACCATGGCCATACACACATACAGCCTGTCTATATGTGACCATGGCCATACACACATACAGCCTCTCAGTATCACAGTATGTGACCATGGCCATACACACATACAGCCTGTCTATATGTGACCATGGCCATACACACATACAGCCTCTCAGTATCACAGTATGTGACCATGGCCATACACACATACAGCTTGTCTATATGTGATCACTGAAGGATGCCGTCTACTAGAACCACTTCTGTAAGGGGCCATAAGCCTGGCGAGCTTGTAGCCTTACACACGAGTGCCAATAGAGGTGTGTCATCTGATGGTTATCTGTCGTCATGGTTGGTGGGCCAAGGTCAGTTGACCAGTTTTAGGACCATGTTCCAGCGTGGTGGCTATATCCTGAAAGTGTATGTTCTCTGTGTTTCAGGCTATATCCTGAAAGTGTATGTGTTTCAGGCTATATCCTGAAAGTGTATGTTCTCTCTGTTTCAGGCTATATCCTGAAAGTGTATGTTCTCTCTGTTTCAGGCTATATCCTGAAAGTGTATGTTCTCTCTGTTTCAGGCTATATCCTGAAAGTGTATGTGTTTCAGGCTATATCCTGAAAGTGTATGTTCTCTCTGTTTCAGGCTATATCCTGAAAGTGTATGTTCTCTCTGTTTCAGGCTATATCCTGAAAGTGTATGTTCTCTCTGTTTCAGGCTATATCCTGAAAGTGTATGTTCTCTCTGTTTCAGGCTATATCCTAAAAGTGTATGTTCTCTGTGTTTCAGGCTATATCCTGAAAGTGTATGTTCTCTCTGTTTCAGGCTATATCCTGAAAGTGTATGTTCCAAAAGTGTGTACCACACAGAAACACGTTAAACGAACTCTGTGTTGTAAGGTGTGCCCGACACACAACATGTGTAAATGACGTTGAATTTCCTGTTTTCGGTTGTTTCACATCGGCAAGGATTCATGGTCTTAAAAATTAATTCTGGGTAGATGGTAGTAGAACATCTCAATCAACAATTACATTTACACGTTTAATTGTTGGCCTATATCCACAAAAGAGAAAATGCATAGAAAATGAAATACCCTTTCCTGCTAGATCTAAATGAACTTTTATTATTAAATAAATTTCTGAACCTGGGGTATATGAAGATGCAGAACTCACAAAAATGGTAACAGACTATTTCGTCATCCGTTTAATTAAATAACGGTGGGGGAGCTACTGCCGACGAGACGACAGGTTTTGTTAGTTACGTCTCATGTAAACAAAAAGGAAAAGAAACTAACATAAATTTTAAATAGGCTTAATTAAGAAAGATCTGATATTTCTCGCTTATGTAAAGCACCGTGTCAATAGGGCCTACACCTGACAAAGACTAGACCAAAAGTAGCTAAATACAAGTCCACCTTTCATCCAATGGGAATTCAGCAACAATCGATGCACTCTTTTGACCTAGTTTAAAACACTATGGCAACCCATTTGCTTTACTTGAAATAAATGGCGGGTTCCCCTAACATTGGCGCGTCTATAGATCTTTAAAAACTGGCGGACGTTCATAATGACTTGTAAGAATTAAGAAAAAGACAATTAATTTTTTTAAAGCTTCACGCACATGTAAAAACATTTTTTTGGGAGGGGTTTGTGAGGTGTGGGTAGAGTAAAGAGGTAAAGGGGGGCAATCGAAAAGATGTCATGAAATTTGAGATTTGTTTATACCCAAATCCATATTATTGAATTATATTGACACAAAAAACTTGCCCCTTTTCCCTAAATTGACACCATAGAATTTCAACAACCCTAATAAAAATTATAGAGTAAACAAGAAAACAGCTTCAGTTTGTTTCAGCTTCTTTTTTTCCTCCCTTCTACTGTTGTCATAGATATGGCATCCTTAAAGGCTAACCAACATTAAATATGATTTTTGTACTTAAACTATGAATACCTATCCCCAACAAAAGCACCATTAACCGTCTACCACAATCAAAAGAAAATGTTCACAAAAACAAATCAAAAGCTTTTTTCTTGAGGTCTTATTAGTGGGCTTTAAAATAATTATTTAATTTTTATGTTGATAAAACTTTGAATTATACAAGACCTATATTTTAGGAAATAACAAATTTTATTTTTTCCCCTCGACAGACGGGCTCGGCAATCACCAGCTAAAAACAGCTGTAACGAGAGGCCAAAACATGAAGGCTGGTCACCACTACATCAACATTGGGGATGAGGATCAAATGGTCAGCCATTTGTTTTTTCTACTGCTAAAACTGTTAGAATTTTGATTTAAATGTAAACTTTGAATGTACAAATCAATTCCAAAGCTTCACTACTTGATTACATTTTAATTATCTGATATTTAAAGTTGAATTATTGTATACTAAATAATTAGCAAGCTATTCTTGAGAAAAATAAAAGAAGAATTTTTTATACCAGTGTCTGATAGTAGAATCTTCTTAAATAAGGGGTGTGTAAGGTTACTGGTAGTAAACTAAAATACACACATGGTTTGCTAATGTTAATGGTAACCCCACCCCTAACCCCAACCCTATTCCTGCCATATGTCTAACCCTAATTTTTAAACATAAAACTATTTAATGTAACACACATTTTTTTGAAGAGTCTGTTATCAGATATCAATGTCTTCAAACACCCAAATAGAATAGCATGAGCTTAATTAATGATTTCAGGAAATTTACCCCTACAAATTAAGCAAGCCGCAGCTGTATCTGACCTATGTTGGCTATCTCCTGACTGGTTGGATCCTGAGGCTGATCTTCTACTGGCTGCCCCACCTGTTGCTGTGGTCAACCCATGTGGAGTGTGATCTGGCCAGGGCTGAAAAAGTCTTGCTCAGGGTAGGTACAGCAAGCTAACCCAAGCTGGCAACACCTATGTAATTCTCTAAACATTTCTGTCCATTCTGTGTAAACTTTCTGTCTTCACATGGATAAAATCAAATGTAATTTATCTGCTGTACAGTATAGTTTTACTCTTAGTGCTGCCCTGAAGCTTGGCTGAAGGTGTTCTATATTCTTATGAAACAAAGTTCACATATGCTAGTTTTAACATCTACAATAAATAAATATAATTAATAACACTTTTTTAGATACATAATTCTTTAGGCCTACAGATCTCATATTCACTACTTTTTAATATTGTCATAAAAGGTTGCAGAAAATCTAAATATAGCCTACATGTTATACATGTCACGTTGATATCTTAACCTAAGACCATTGTAGCTCATTGTAATGCTTTTATTGTGATAGTACCAATATAATTTTATCATGTTTGTATCTTATAGTACCAATATAATTTTATCATGTTTGTATCCTATAGGACCAGTATCATTTTATCATCTTTGTATCCTATAGGACCAGTATAATTTTATCATGTTTATATCCTATAGTACCAATATAATTTTATCATGTTTATATCCTATAGGACCAATATAATTTTATCATGTTTGTATCCTATAGGACCAGTATCATTTTATCATCTTTGTATCCTATAGGACCAGTATAATTTTATCATGTTTATATCCTATAGTACCAATATAATTTTATCATGTTTATATCCTATAGGACCAATATAATTTTATCATGTTTGTATCCTATAGTACCAATATAATTTTATCATGTTTATATCCTATAGGACCAATATAATTTTATCATGTTTGTATCCTATAGGACCAATATAATTTTATCATGTTTGTATCCTATAGGACCAATATAATTTTATCATGTTTATATCCTAAAGGACCAATATAATTTTATCATGTTTATATCCTAAAGGACCAGTATGGCTCCTATCATGTTTGTACAGTCCATACAATCACTAGAGAAGGAACAGGGTAAGTTTAAATTAAATGAGTCTTACATAGCAATTATTTACAACGAGCCGACCCGCGGCATATCATACGCCGCTATTTAGTTGTTTTTTTTTCTACTTTTCAGTTATTCATAATTTGTGAATTCGACAGTACCAACGCTGACACTGAAAATATTTCTTTAAAACACTATAAGTAGCTCTTTAAGAACCATAACCCCCCTCCCCCCCCCTTCCTCCCCCCCCCCCCCCCCCCCCCCCATCGTTTAAAATCGTTTCAAACTAAATTATCTGCCCCTAATAGCTGTCACTAAACCCGACTCCACGAAGGTAAACATAGCGTGAACCACAGCTCATTAAGACCATGTAGGGGTGGGGATGGTAGGGAGCGCGTTTACAGCTTGTTTTCTAGCGTCTCCCAGAAGAGAATTATATATATAGATTTTTCGTTTCTTAAAATTATGAGTAGAGTAATTTTACATTCTGTTCTAGAGTAAGATAATGTGCTACAGTTAAGATAATGTTACATTATATGCTACAGTTAAGATAATGTTACATTATATGCTAAAGTTAAGATAATGCTACATTATGTGTTACAGTTAAGATAATGTTACATTATGTGCTACAGTTAAGATAATGTTACATTATGTCCTAGTGTTAAGATAATGTTACATTTTGTCCTAGAGTTAAGATGTTACATTTTGTCCTAGAGTTAAGATAATGTTACATTTTGTCCTAAGATAATGTTACATTATGTGCTACAGTTAAGATAATGTTACATTATGTCCTAGAGTTAAGATAATGTTACATTTTGTCCTAGAGTTAAGATAATGTTACATTTTGTCCTAAGATAATGTTACATTATGTGCTACAGTTAAGATAATGTTACATTATGTTCTAGAGTTAAGATTAGACGGCCGAAGAAACTGTTATTCAGGAAACGTCTTCAAGAGCAGACTGTCTTCAGCCCTGAGGTAGTAGTTTTCATATTGTAAAGAAAAATATTTTTATTCGCTTTATTTGTTATCATATTATAAACCAGTAGCCTGGTTGGTAATTTGTGTCTCATACTGTAAACTTTGACGGTAAATTGTAAATAATTTTGTTAACATAATTCTTCTTGTATTATTTGAATCAAAGTTTGTATGGCCCTGAGCAGGTTAATTGTACTCCAACATGTTCTAGAACAATTTGATACTATTGTGACATGTCCTCATTTCTATACTTTGACATTCCGCAGATTGATGAAGCTCTGATCCGCTACTTCATATGTAAAAAGGTCAAGTACATATGGGACCCTGAACTTGCTCAATACATTCATCTGAGGTGAGGATTACATATAGTTTTTTGCTTGTTATTCTATTTTAATCAAATGAAATTATTTTGTCAGACAATGAAATTCCAAAAATACTGCTTTACTTTTCATTGAATTTGAAATTTCAACAGGTAGATTTTGAACCCTGTGATTATTATTATCAGTATTAATAAAACATGAAAGAATATTCTAGCTTTATTAGTTAGTTTCATTTTTTAAAATAATTACTTTACAATCTTTTGCTCAATCATTTCCAGTTGGTCTAGTTAAAATCTGGCTACTTGCCTAATAATTTGGTTTTTTAAAATGAATTACTAATTTTAGTCATATATTTTTTCCCCAGGGGTTTGGATGAGGGCTACAGACAATCTTTTTTCCACAACACCAAAGGCCTCACATCCACGGAGCAGTGCAAACGGTAAACCCCACCCACCAGCAGTTTAAAATGTGTCTTGGGGGTCATCCATAAATGACGTCACACTCGTAGGGGGGAGGGGGGGTCCGTAATTTTGTGACGATGTGTGATGAGGGGGAGGGGGGGGGGGGGTCAGATGTTGCGACATCACATTTTTGCATTATAAAAAAGCAATGTTAGAAAACGAATTTTAGACGTTATTTCGCGTTTTAGATAACTGTTTTAATAAATTGTAATAGTTTAGACAAGATTTTGGAAAAATATCGATGTTTTTAAAAAATTCAACTGTAATTTTGAGGGGGGTTGTAGGTTGAGGTGTGACGTCATTTTAGGGGGGGGGTCTGGCTTTTTGTGACGACGTGTGACGGAGGGGAGGGGGGGAGGTAAAAATCGTCAAAAAAAGCGTGACGTCATTTATGGATGACCCCTTGTGTTGAATAGAACTATCATATTTGTACAAAAATGCTTTTTAATGCATCTGCATTTTGTTGAGTATATTGTTTAACCTTAAAATGTAATAATATATTAATAGATATTTCTAGACCATCATATCTTTTTTTGTTATAATTAGTGCATCCTTTTTTTTTTTTGCTAGAAGAGACTATTCTTTATTGGACTCAATTTAAAAAAAAATGACTTGAAGATGTATGATAATGATGTTAACTAATAGATTCTTCTGTTTGATAGGCGAGTGCTGTATGGAACCAACTCCATTGGCGTCCATGTTACACCCATCTTGGTTCTTATGTTCAAGGAGGTAAAGCATTTTACTATATTATAGCTAGTGTTTTACATTTTATAATGATAGTTTTTACATATTAAACTAACAAATTATAAGTAATTTTTTAGGTTTGAAAAAAATAAATACATAGAAGAAAATAACTAGAAATAATTTAGAAATTTACTTTAAGTTAGAAATTTACTTTAAATAAGAAATAACAATAAGATACTTTGTCCAACTTATTTATTATTCGAGTGATCTGCCCCTAGGTACTCTCCCCTTTCTACATCTTCCAATTGTTCTCTATGAGCGTCTGGTACTCTGATGACTACTGGATTTATGCCACCTGCATCGTTGTCATGACAACCCTGTCTATTGCCATACAGATCTACCAGACCAGACAGGTAATCAACTTATCTCTGTTACACAACCTGTTACTGCTCTTGTTTCTCATACTTTTGTTATAAATAGTAACACAAAGCCTCTCCCACTGAGTCCTGTATCAGCTATCTCCTGTCATATTAACTGATGTAAACACATCTATTGTTGAACACATGATTTATATGTTGTATCTTTTTGAAGCCATGGATAAATGAAAGGTGAATTTTTGTTTTCTAGTTTGAGAGAGCTTTGAGAAACACAATAACATCAACAACAATTACATCAGTATTACGAGGCAATGGAGGTGAGTTGGTCAGCTAATTATGTGATAATGGAGAGCTATTATGACATAACATGGTAGCTTGGTCAAGTATTGTGACATACATGGTAGCTTGGTCAAGGATTGTGACATACAATGTAGCTGTCAAGTATTGTGACATAATAGGGTACAGTATTATGACATAAAATGGTATCTACACCCAGTATTGTGACATACATGGTAGCATTGTCCAATTTTATGGCATGCTGAAGATCTTGAAGAAACAAAATTAAAGAAAGTGAGGTTTCAGCTGTACACTTAACCAGACATGCCTTTACCCAGGACCCCCAGAAGTCATTGCCTTGGTCAGCCCTCCATCTTAGTGTGACCTCTGACTTTTTGGATTAAAGAAAGACCTTTTATCTATTAGTACATCTACTTGTAGACAAAAACTAGAAACATATAATTTTATATTAAGTTCTAACTGTTTTTGTGGTTGTAATTAGTGTAATTAATTTGCAGAGTTTGAAGACGTCCACTCAGAAGACCTGGTCCCAGGTGATGTGATAGAGATACCTCGGCACGGCTGTGACATGCAGTGTGATGCGGTCCTCATCACTGGCAACTGCATTGTTAACGAGAGCATGCTGACAGGTAATGCCTTTAGACATCAGTACTTGGTAACTGATTGCTCAAAGTGTAGATAAAGTAGAGTTCTGCTGTTTCATTGGCTAAGGCTCATGAAGACAATTTGTAGCTAGTACATCTGTTGGGCCATAGCATTTCACCCACCAAATGGAGACTAGATGTAACTTTGAAAGCAGATATTCAAGATGATGGCATGTTTGAATGTTGTTTAAATTCTATGTTCTACAGGTGAGAGTGTACCTGTGACAAAGATTCCTCTCCCCAACACAACCGGGATGAAAGAGGAGAATGACCCCGAGGTCAACATGAAGAATCATTCCCGCCACATCCTGTTCTGTGGGACCCACATCATCCAGACCAGGTTCTATGGCAACCAGAAGGTCAAGGCTGTTGTCCTGAGAACAGGTAAAAACTTCCACAACTCTACAAGAGGTCTTGTTGTCTTGAGATACAGAAATCTTCAAGAGGATTAATTATGGTTCAAATTTGCAACTGCTTCTTTTAATTTTCAGGATTTGTTTTAATATATGTATGTAAATTTGTGTATGTACAGGATTCTCAACATCTAAAGGAGATCTGGTCCGTTCCATCATGTTCCCCAAACCAGTAGACTTCAAATTCCAAAGACACGCCTACTACTTTGTTTTGGTCTTGGCTGGCATTGCCCTACTGGGCTTTGTCTACACTATTGTATTGATGGTAAGCTCAATATCACTACTTGGTTTTGTCTACACTATTGTATTGATGGTAAGCTCAATATCACTGCTTGGTTTTGTCTATACTATTGTATTGATGGTAAGCTCAATATCACTATCATAAACAGAAGTTGATGTAAATCATAATAAATTGATATCTAATTATATTGATTGCAAGTTTATTATTTGTAATCAATTTGATTGATAGTTGGTCATCTTAACTAAGAAATGTATCCATGTTAATAGATGACAGCACAATATGTTGATTAAAACCTGATATGTCAATATCTGGGTGGAAAATGTCCCACATACTTGCTGTCATTTATTTGCTTAACAATCATAGTTATGATCGCAATCCCTATTGTTCTTATTGCTGATAGTGCCTGGGAGAAGTTTAGGTGTAGGGTTTAAGGGCTAGGGCTAGAACCATGTGTAGCAATACTAACAGCGAAATACATCTTTGAATACATCCTGCCAGTGTGTTAACTTGTACCCAAACAAATGTAATAGACTGAGATTAACTTGTGTTCTCTTTTTGAAGGCCATTAACAAAGTTAAGAATGTTTCCATTCTTCTCAATATTTGTTCCTTTAATAGTTGTCAACTGAATCATCTCTCACAGGTTCTGAATGGAGATAACGCCAGCGATATCATCATTAGATCTCTGGACCTCATTACAATTGCTGTCCCACCAGCCTTGCCCGCGGCCCTTGCTGTAGGCGTGGTGTTCTCTCAGAGAAGGTTAAAGGTCAAGAATGTCTACTGCATCAGCCCCCGGGGCATCAACGTTTGTGGGACCATCAACACCGTCTGTTTTGATAAGGTCAGTTTGGGGACATTGTTTCAAATAGGAAGGGGGTTTTCAATGCATCTTGACACAATAAGTTTCAATAACCAATATATAAGTATTAAAAAAAAATTATTATCTGTATAATAAAAAAATATATATTAAAAAACAGACAGGCACTGGTTTTCAACAGTAAAAAAAATAGTTAAAATACTTTTGATGTTAATCTTGAATGAAAATGTGATGCAAAATTTTTTATGTAACACATTGCAAAACTTTGTAAAAAATAAATGATGTACTATTTCAATAATTTCAGTCCTGTTAACAAAAAAAGTTAAGCTGTGATGTTTAAATACTTTTGTTTACACAGTCAGATCTCATAAACAAAAGAAAACATGTTGCTTATCTTGTTATTAATCATTTGATATGAACTAGCATCTTAAAACGATTTTTCTTAGCGTCTCAGATTCAAATGTAAGTCTGATGAGTCAACACCAGTTTCTTATTTATTTTAAAAATAAACGGCATGTAGCACTTGAAAATCTGGACTCTTGGCACTTAAATGTCAGACTTGCTTTATCAATTTCAAACTCATTTTTGTTGACATTTAAGTATTACACAGCCTTGTGTAATTTTCATTTTGATTCTCAAAATCTTTTTAGTACAATTTAACAATTTTGTTCAGATTTTTATATGCATATAATAAGGATACTTAATTTTAATGCTTAATAATTACACATTTATGTTGCTAATTTATAAAGAAAAAAACCCATTCATCTTAAATTGCAATTAAGAACACATGCTAAATTCAGTTTTATCAGTTTTTTAAACTCATTAAATTTCACTTGTATTCTTGCTTTTAAATGAAGAATAATTTAATTTCTTTATTTGCCTGGATTCTGTGCTAAGTTGCTATCTTCATTGAGTATTGTATGCATTTCATTTTTAAAATAGTTCATTTTCTTTTGCAGTAATTTACTAAAAAATGAACCCTTTTAGTTGTTAAAAGGAGTCTTCAGAAAAACAGTTTAAAAAAATAATTACTTGTCTCCAAACAATATATTAAGAAACCGTTTAAAACTAGAAGCCTAGTGAAAATGGAATTATCTTTGAGAAATCTTACAACTGATTTTTATTTTACAGACTGGTACATTAACAGAAGATGGCTTAGACATGCATGGGGTGGCCAGAGTAGAGAAGTCTGCGTAAGTTTAACTACATTTTGGCTCCTTTTTAAAATACACTTAGATGGTAAAGCTAAAGGACAGAAAGATTTCACTTATCCTAATGGTTGTAAACTATAATCCTCTGACCCAGGTTTGACCCGCTGATTAAAGACATGACCCAGCTGACCCATGGCCCACTCCTGACAGCAATGGCCACCTGCCACTCCCTGACCATTATTGAGAGGGAAATTATGGGAGACCCATTAGATCTGATCATGTTCAACGCCACTGGCTGGGTAAGGTTCTGCAAGATGGAATTTGTTTTATTGCTATTTAATTAGAAATAGTTTTTTTTGTAAGTTCAATTTAAGATTAGAATTCAGACCTATCAAGAGTCATTTGTTAAAGTATGAACAAACCTTATTAAAATTCTGATGTGTTGTTTACTAATTATGACCATTGAAAAAGCTAAAGAACCATGGCCATTTCTTTTTGGAAATACTAAAAATATTATAAGATATTGTAATGAATTATTTCCACTTACAACTGCATCAAATGAAATAGTTACTGGTAATACAGAACAGAATTGCAAATTTTTAATCAAGTATTTCCACTATGAATAGCTTCAGATGAAACAGTAAATATTTTCAGATAGAATTGCAAATTGTAATCAAACTAACAACAGCATCAGATAAAGTAGTAAATATTATAGACTAAACCTGAAATAAATAATTTCTGCCCACGACAGCATTAGATGAAATAGTAAATATCATATACTAAACCTACAAGTTTGATGAAATAAATAATTTTCGCTAACAACAGCATTAGATGAACTAGTAAATATATACTAAACCTGCAAGTTTGATGAAATAATTAATTACCGCAATTAATTACCGCTAACAACAGCATGAGATGAAATAGTAAGTTTGATGAAATCAACTATTTCCTCTGCCAGCAACTTGAGGAACCAGGCCCAGATGAGACCAGGTTTGACATGATGACACCCACCATTGTGCGGCCAACACCAGCAGCTTTCTCCAAACGCTTGTCAGATGATGCAGTATGTATCACCTTGACCAAATTTTTTTCCAGTTGTTTTTAACTTGGTTTCAGTTAGCCCATTTAAAAAATGTCATTTTTTAAACAGTTAGTTATTGTATTTCCATGATTGTTTCATCAGCTGGCTGGTGGTGATGTGGGTATTGTGAGACAGTTCCCCTTCTCGTCCTCGCTTCAAAGAATGTCTGTGATCACAAGAACCCTTGGTGCAAGCAACTTTGACCTGTATGTCAAGGGATCCCCAGAGATGATATCCAGCTTATCTAAACCTGAAACAAGTAGGTTTAAAAAACACAATATCACGAGCTTTTAATGCTAGCTTATGTTTGGTTTTGTTAAAATTTCATTTTCTTATTCTAATTTGTTTTTGAAAAAAAGTCTGCTTCAATGGTGAACTTCTGTTTTGTGTGCATTAGCATAATTATTAAATTTGAGATGTGAGAAAAGAAAAATTCAGTTCAAAAATATTTTTTTTCCGTTTTGAACTAAAGTGATTAGTACCTTCCTTTTAAAATATTTTAAAAATAGTTTACAAAAATTATCGCAAGGTCGCAAATTTTAGTTATATTTTTAATAATTATTTCTTAAAGGCTTAGGTAGCTTTGAGTTTAACATTTAGTAAAGGTTACGACAATATTTTCTTTCTCTAGTCCCATTTGATTTCCATCAAGTTTTGCTGTCATACACACAGCATGGATACAGAGTTATTGCACTTGCTTGGAAGCAGCTTCCAACTAAGCTGAATTATGTTAAAGTCCAAAGAGTTAGCAGGTAAGTTGACACAACCCACCATGATTGAAAATAATGAAACAGAAGATGATAAATAAATCAAACAAGTTGATTGTTTAGATGGTTGTAGAATTTGTAAGGGTCATTTGTTGTATAAATTTTTCTACACTATTGTTTCTTAAAGGTTTTGAAAAGACAAAACTGTACTTAAAGTGTTTTGAATTCTTGTAGAGAGCAGTTGGAAAATGAACTGATCTTCTTAGGGTTGTTGATTATGGAGAACCGTCTAAAGCCGCAGTCTGCACCAGTGATTTGTGAACTGAATGAAGCTGATATTCGCACCATAATGGTCACTGGTGAGTCTAAGTGATAGAATGAATTTTTTTTTTTATTGCTGGCCTGTTATTTGTTTGAAGACTAGTGTTAGAGGTTTTGTTTGACGTGTTAAAAATTTATATGCTAGGACAAACAAACCAGTAATAATTAATTAGATCATTTTATTCTAAAGTATTACTAGTTCTATCAATATGTTTTGATCCCGTCCATTTCATATCCCCATCTACATTGCTAGACATTATCCCCTTCTCTATTGCTGGATCTGTTGCCCTAACTGTAACTAATCCCCCAACACTTATCACTATCCCTTAAACTTGGACTTAACTCAAACTTAGGCCTCACTGCCTTTTGCTCTGCTAGGTAAATAAACCGGGAGTGATCTCCCCTAAACTTTCTCGGACATTCTAATATAAAACTACGAGGGATGGCAACTCAGGACATAGACAATATTTGTAATCCATTTTTAATTACTTAAACTTTTTATAATAGAATGGAATCTCGTAAAAAAAAAAAAAGAATTGCACACTAAGTGAACGCCTAATAAAATGTGCATAATAGTGCGCAATATTATTAGTACTTTATAAATTTACATGCGTTTTTTGAGAAATCGGAAGTAGCGTAAATTACTACTTCCCGGTCAACGGAAAATTACTCAAAATTTGACAGAAGGTAGAGTATTAGATCTTTTACTTACATGTGAAATTTCATTTATCTATCTGAAATAGTACTCAAGTTATAGGCTTTTGAAAAATTCAAAGTAGAAAAAGTACCACTTCCGGTTATCGGAAATCGCTCAAAAGTTGATACGGATCTACGATTTTGATAAAATACTTATATATGAAATTTCATCAACCTAGCTGTAACGGTACTCAAGTAATCGTGTTTACACACAGACACACACACACAGACATACAGACAAGATTGCAAAATTATGTTTTTCCATATCAGTGAGGTGTAAAACGTCGAACAATACTTTCTCTATACTTCGTATTTACGAGAAAGTAAAAAGTACCTTTTTGAACCTTATGCCCATGGGGAAGGTGAAGTAGATTTCACCTTTTTTCATTGACCTCAGCATATGAGGGGATACTTTCCATGACCTAACATTGACCCCAGCCCTAACCTTGACCCCAGCCCTAGCCTTGAACCTGGCCAAAACCTTGACCCCAGCCCTAACCTTGACCCCCAGCCTGGTAAAGCTAATGTTTTGTATTGCACAGGTGACAACATGCTGACAGCCCTGAGTGTGGCCAGAGAGTGTAAGATGGTGGACAAGACTGACCGCATCATCCTAGTTCAGGCGTACCCCCCCACCTCTGTCCAGTCTGACGTGACCCTGGAGTTTGTCTACGCTGATGACAGTAATGCCAAGGTTGAGGAAGTTATCGCCATGGTAAGCTGGGATGTTTGCTTGCTCTTTCCATAAGCGTTTGAGTGTTTTTCAAATAGGTGTAGCTATCTGAGATGGTTGTGGTTTATTTAATGTGATCAGCTTTAGAAGTAGGTGTAGCTATCTGAGATGGTTGTGGTTTATTTAATGTGATCAGCTTTAGAAGTAGGTGTAGCTATCTGAGATGGTTGTGGTTTATTTAATGTGATCAGCTTTAGAAGTAGGTGTAGCTATCTGAGATGGTTGTGGTTTATTTAATGTGATCAGCTTTAGAAGTAGGTGTAGCTATCTGAGATGGTTGTGGTTTATTTAATGTGATCAGCTTTAGAAGTAGGTGTAGCTATCTGAGATGGTTGTGGTTTATTTAATGTGATCAGCTTTAGAAGTAGGTGTAGCTATCTGAGATGGTTGTGGTTTATTTAATGTGATCAGCTTTAGAAGTAGGTGTAGCTATCTGAGATGGTTGTGGTTTATTTAATGTGATCAGCTTTAGAAGTAGGTGTAGCTATCTGAGATGGTTGTGGTTTATTTAATGTGATCAGCTTTAGAAGTAGGTGTAGCTATCTGAGATGGTTGTGGTTTATTTAATGTGATCAGCTTTAGAAGTAGGTGTAGCTATCTGAGATGGTTGTGGTTTATTTAATGTGATCAGCTTTAGAAGTAGGTGTAGCTATCTGAGATGGTTGTGGTTTATTTAATGTGATCAGCTTCAGGAAGCATTTTTTCACCTGGACCTAAAACCTCCATTCCCCTCCCCACCTCTTCCCCACTCCTTCAACAGTGTCCTTCAACATCATGCTGTTTCAGGCAATGCATGTTTAGTTTAAGAGCAATTAGAAACGTTTCTCGTGTTGTGTATTCAGATTTTGCTTTAATTAAATGTTTAAATAGTCCCATTACGATTCAGGGCCTCAATTATACAGGATACATTAACTGACCTGAAAAGTCTTAATTTTTTAGAAGCAAGGAACGGAAACTTGAATTAAATGATAGAAAATCCCATTTGTTTTTTCCCCACCCAACAGGAAAACAAAAGAATTCAGATTGATGAAGACAGCCAGAGGTTTCACTTTGCCCTGACAGGAAAGACATGGGGAGTTATCCGTCAACACTGTCCAGATCTGCTGAAAAAAATTGTCGTCAGAGGCGCTGTGTTTGCCAGGATGGGCCCAGATCAGAAGGGACAGCTGGTTGAAGTTTTGCAGGATGTTGGGTAAGTTATTTGGGCAGAGTCAAACTGTTGGGCAGTTCCATGTTTTTGGACGATTCCCTATTTATGGGTGGGGTCAGATTTTAGCTGCTTTTCTGAACTATATTTTATTAAATATGTATTTAAAATTAAAAAGCTTGCACCAAACTTTCAATCCATGTGCTAAACATCTCAAGTTTATAAAATTAAAAATGTTGAAACGATTTTTACCATGTTGATATTTTTAAATTTTGGGTTATAAATTTAGTGACAATGCAAAGTATTAAATGTTTATCAAGAGACTTTAAAATATACACATTGTGTAGAAAAAACTTAAAAAATACTGGGCAGTATAGGTACTATACTGGGCAGTATAGGTACTATACTGCCCAGTATAGGTACTATACTGGGCAGTATAGGTACTATACTGGGCAGTATAGGTACTATACTGGGCAGTATAGGTACTATACTGGGCAGTATAGGTACTATACTGCCCAGTATAGGTACTATACTGGGCAGTATAGGTACTATACTGGGCAGTATAGGTACTATACTGCCCAGTATAGGTACTATACTGGGCAGTATAGGTACTATACTGGGCAGTATAGGTACTATACTGGGCAGTATAGGTACTATACTGCCCAGTATAGGTACTATACTGGGCAGTATAGGTACTATACTGGGCAGTATAGGTACTATACTGGGCAGTATAGGTACTATACTGGGCAGTATAGGTACTATACTGGGCAGTATAGGTACTATACTGGGCAGTATAGGTACTATACTGCATGAATTTCTGAATGTAGCTTGAGAATTGTCTGATTTTCTTCTCTAGTTATTATGTTGGTATGTGCGGTGATGGTGCCAATGATTGTGGTGCTTTAAAAACTGCACACATGGGAATCTCCCTGTCTGAAGCTGAAGCCTCTGTGGCATCTCCATTCACATCCAAAACTCCAACCATAGAATGTGTACCCAATGTTATCAAGTAAGTTAACAACCCAAGTGTACCTAAAACCGATGACTGAATTCTGTTCTCTACCTCATATAAAAATAAATACAGAATTTCATTGTTTACCACTTTTCTTGACTAAATTACTTTTTATCCAGAGAAGGCAGAGCTGCCCTGGTCACCTCATTTGGTGTGTTCAAATACATTGCCTGCTACAGCTTGACCCAGTTTACATCTGTACTCATCTTGTATTGGGTGAGTTTAAAAAAAAATAGGCCAAACTTTTGATCTAACAATAAATTGGTGTTTGCCTAGTTCAACCAAGCGTTTGATCTAACAATAAAATGGTGTTAGCTTAGTTCAGCCAAGCTTTTGATCTAACAATAAAATGGTGTTTGCTTAGTTCAGGCAAGCTTTAAAATATTTAGATCTAACAATAAATTGGTGTTTCCTAATTTATTACTTCTCTAAATTATTGCCGTTTATTTTTAAAATTATTAGACCGATTATTTCATTTACTTTTTGAAAATAAACTTTATACTATTTTGTTTTTGATTTTCTGAACTAGATTGGTGCTAACTTGACAGATGCTGAGTTTCTGTTCACGGATTTGTTTATTATCTCAACCTTCAGTATCACATGTAAGATTAGTTCATTATCCCTTACTATTTAAATGATTTAATTTTGAAAAAGCAGTTTTAATAACATTGGGCAAGACTTAGTTTGTGGCAATAAAATCCTAATAATCAGTGTACAAGAAAAAAGATAACACAGACATTGCAAGATTACCATTTACACATGAAGAAACAAATTGTAGTAAAGGAATTTAATGATATTACTATTGTTTAAGCCAAACTTTTTCCCCCTAACTTTCAGTCAGCAGAACAGCCCCCTATGATGAACTTGTGAGAGAGAGACCACTTGTCAGCCTGCTCAGTCTCAGCCCTATTATGGGCATTGTTTCTCAGATGCTTCTTGTCATTGCTGCTCAGACGTTTATGTATTTTTATATTAAAGAACAACCCTGGTATGTTTGGGTAACTAGACTGTACATGTCTGCAAATTGTGTGTTTAGTCACTGTTAACATTGTTCACCACAAATTATAAATAGTTTACACATTCATCATCATTTGCTTTTTTTGCTGTGTAAAAAAAAAGGTAAAATCACAATATAGCGTTGGTTATTGTTCCAGAACTGTACAGCAGTAAAAAACAGTAAAACCATGGTGTAGTCTGTCGAGCGATTCCGGAAACCACAGGAAATACTGTTAACCATCATTTATTTGCCGCCATATTATTTTTAATACATAATGTTAAAAAATGTGCAAGGATTGATTTTAGTTGCATTTTAAATACTGTTTTGCTAATTATTTTGTTTTTCCAATTATTTTAAGTATTTTTAAGTGTATGTGCTAATTATTGCTGCTTCTAAACATTGTTCTAATTCTTACTAATTTTAACTTTAGTAAATCTAATCGTCTTATTTTACTGGCAGAACTAGAGCTAGTTGCTGCAAATCATCTGCAGGTTTTTTTCTGTGTTTCTTAAAATAACATTAATTTCTTCACTCGACTTTATTAATAATATTTAGATTTACTAGTTGTTGCTAATTTTCTGTCAATTAAACATTAAATTAAGTTAAAACATTAATTTAATTCTTATTTCAACGGTCAAATAAACTATGGTTTACAGTAACGAATGTTACCCAAACTCAACAATCATTACCAGATAATTTCCGACACTATATTGTGATTTTACAAAAAAAACCCTAATATTTTTTAAAATAGCAGCAAACTTTGATAACTTCAAGTAAGTAGTTTTGGGCAATGTTAGCTAATAGAGCAAATGACCAACTGGCACAGAGATAAATGAACTTTATTTAGTCTTAAGCTTTGTCATAGCATTGTCAGTAATGTATCAACTAGAAAAGGCAATGTTTAGAATGTTGAAATAGTTTGCTTGTAAATTTCCTGGTAAACATATAGAAATTTTGTTTCTGTAATTGACAGTAAGTGAGTGAGACAGTAGATGCCACATTGAAGTTTAGGCTATAAATAGAAGGATATGAAAGTAGAAGTATCCAGTTATACAAAACTTCTAATTTACAAATGCAAGAAACAATAATGTGACCTTTGTTGTTTTCCAAAATTACCAATTAAAAATAAAAGATAGCTCCATATTTTGCTGTTTCCCGATTCCCAAAAGTTTAAAGTCTTGGAAGTAACTATAAGAAGAGGAGTTATTTTTAAAAAAAATTGAAAAAAAGGATTTTAAAAGAAAACCTAATTAAATATATTGCTTATTCATTATTATATTGAGATAATCATAAAAAGTCAGTGCTTTTATAGATCAAACTAGTAGCTTTGTGTGTCATAAAACTTGTTTGTTGCATAAATTACAATGATTTATCAACAGGTTTGTGCCCTTCAAAGACAATGAGGATGATGACTACACTTGTTATGAGAACGCTGCCGTTTTTCTGATGTCTGCCTATCAGTACATAATCCTGGCTATAACTTTTGCTAAAGGAGCGCCATACAGGAAATCTATTTTTAGCAATTGTAAGTAGTTTTTTAATCAGATTATGCTTTACAGAATAAAGTTAGAATTAGAAAAAAATAACTAGATTGCAACTCTTAATCCATTCAAGCACAGCCATTGTTATGGTAATTTAAAAAGAAAGTTGCGTAATAAAGAATGCAATTTTGATTCAATTTTCTTAAGTTTTTGAACATTTATTTATTATTGAAGCTGGCAAATTTAGAGTAAAGCTGTTTTTTTGTTTTGTTTTTTTGGCTATTAGCAAAAAAATGCACAATTTAAGTGGTCTATTTGTATTGTTAGTTCTATAAATAAAAAAGATAGTCCAGCAGCAATGGCTGTGGCTAATGTAGCAGGTAAGTCTTGACATGTCCTTACACAGAACAAAAATAGTATGAAAACCATCTTGCTCTATTAAAAATAGTGTTAATGTTAACCCTTTAATTACCATATAAAACCACATAAAATAGTGATTTTTGAGTAAGATTCAGAGTACGAATCTGATCTAGAATAAACATTTAACTGTTCAATTGTACTCATAAAATCAAAATTTTATATTGGGACAGTTGCATTATGGGTGTTAATGGGTTAAAAATATAATTTTTTTTATTCAAAATGAGGATGTGTTGTAAAACATTGCACACTTGGATGGTTTTTCTCAGTTCGTTATTAGAATTAACCTGAGTAGGTGGTAAAAGGGAATATCACTGTCCTTGACCTTTGATAAGTGACATTGGTGTTTTAAATTAATTAAATGGCCTGGCTTCAGTTTGATTGCTACTGACTAGCCAGGCACAAATTCCACATCTAGCTCAGCCAAAATGGACTAGTCCAAACAAATGACTTTTCTAACCCAGAAAAAATGATTAACCATTCCAGACAGTAAATCCTTCTACCCCAACAAAAGTGGACTAGTCCAGACTATACTTTTCTACTTTAGTAAAAATGATTAACCTATCTAGACAGTACATTCTACTACACTATAAAAAGTGGACTGGTCCAGACAGTTAATTCTACTATTCCATCAAAAGTGGACTGGTCCAGATTATTTTCCTACCCAAGTAAAATGGTGGAGCAGTTCAGGCAGTAAATCCTTGAACCCCAGCAAATGTGGATTAGTCCACCTCAGACAGGTCATTCCTGGTGATTTTTTTCTTTATCCATTTTGATTCAAAACAAAATGAATGCCTTTAACAGCTGCATAAGTGGTTAGCACTTCTAAACAAATATATTATTGAATATACCATTGTTCCTAAAAAATATTTTAAATTTATTTTACAATTGTGATTTTACAAATTGTACATATTAATATATCAACTTTGTAATGTGTAAAAAAAAAACCCAAGAAAACCCATTGTTATGGTGTGAGATGTAAAATTTGATCTGGCCAATGTACATAAGGCATAAAGAAAAACATTTCTGAGGACACAAGAACACAGCTTGCTGGAGGCACCTACTCAGGTCTATATTCTTCTAGACTCACCAGCTTGGTTTATTTATGATTTTTTTAATATCTTGAGCATGAAAGGAAGCCAGTTCTTATGTGTGCATTACATACACTCCAAAATTTGGAATGTCCATTTTAGGCATAGGGTGTTTGTATAACCACAGTGGACAATATTTAGTAGTGCAAATGACAATTTTAGGGAGCAGAGCCTGAGAGGCTGTGCTGATGTGTACATGTCAGAGAGGTTCTAAAGCAGCATGGGGCTGTCTGGATGCAGTCAATAAGCACAAGTCGCTACAAACGAAGTTCCAACTCCTAGCGGCGACCATTTAAACACACCAGGTGCCTTTTTTGCAAAAGCTGAGTTAAAGGTGAAATAAAAAGCCATGTAGCACCTTGAGGCAGCATCTTCTGTGAAAAAAGAAGTACTGCCTGTTCCTGACGTTTGAATTGTAGGTACTCTGTGAACCATGAGTAAGTCTGAAGAGATTGTTAGCCTTGTGATTGTGTGGACAATAAAGATTAAAAGTTCATAGTTTAAACAACTTTTTCGCCTTTTTTTGTATAGATGATTTTGTTTGACTGAGGGGTGTGTGAAAAAAAAAAAAGATTAAATGTTTGTGAATGAATGAGACTTGTCAGGACAGTGAAAACAAAACTCATGAAAGTTTACTGTCATTGATAGTATTGTGTACAGTTTGTATATGCCTATGTTTTCTCTTTCAGGGTGGTTGCTGGCTAACTTTGCTGTCACTCTGGCTGGAGCTGTCTGGATCACAATGTACCCCACAGAAGGACTTGCCGATCTCATGCAGGTAAGACGTCTTCCTTTTTCATTGAACCCACTTTATTAAGTCCCCATCTAATCGCTTCATCACTGACCAATTAATTAAGCCCCAGTTTAATTCCTTCATCTTTGACCCCATTTAATTAAGACCCAGTCTAAATCATCACTGATTCCAACTAACTAAGTCTTAGACTCATTTCTTCCTCGCTGAACCCAGTTAATTGTCAAATAGACCTTAACAGCAACTACAGTATTTAAAAAAAAAATAACACTTTATTAATTTTTTAAGGAATTTTTATTTATGATCTGCGACCATATAGATCTGTGTTTTTATTGCCCTTTAAACTATTTGCTGGATGATTAGTTTAAAAAAAAGTATTATCACATAATTAATACATGTTTACCAATTCTAACATACTTTACCATGTGCTTTGACTTACTAGATGACTTCTATGCATGTCAGTGTTTGTTCTTCATTCACACAAACACAAGCTATATCAGCAGATACCTTTAAGAGAGCTGTGAGGTCTGCTCCAACAGTTTTATCTGCCCCAATCTGCTATCTTTATTCCCCTCTTCTCCTCTCCTTAGACTTACCAGCCATACTGCAATTTGTCTGCAGAATTACAGTTTTATCTCATTGGTTCAAACTCATAGCTTGATCATGTTCCAGGTTCAAAACATCTGCAGTAAGGATGATATTTCAGAAGAGTTTTATGCAGCATGAAGATTTCAGGGGAATTTTTTACACATTTTTTTCCCAGCAGAATTAAAACAACATATACCTATAGTTATAGACTGTGCTTAGTGATGTAATTTAGTTATCCTTTATCCTACAAACTTCCTCATTACAATATATGAATCTATCATCATGCAAACAGACAGGTTTTGCAGATCAGCAGTTTCAATAGGGACTTTAATTCATTGTTTACCTTAATTAATTGAAGCTGGAAACATGCTAGTAGAATTATTTTCTAATTTATCTTACCCAGAGGCTCTACTTTAACTGGGCCATTGGTATAAAATCTTTCTAAACTTGATATGTGACAGCTTTAAACAATTATGTTTTTAAGATAATGTTAATGTCAAACATTTGTTCTTTCATTTATTGAAATCTGTTCATGAAAAATTACTTTATAAATCTCCTTTAAACTCAAACATATTATTCTAATAATACCAAACAGTTATAGTCATAACAGGTTATTCCCCCTCTTCAGCTGAGGATAAGGTGAATGTGTGTCATGTGCAAGCTGTTTTGATGCTAGAAAGTGACCTTTGAACTTTGAATGTTTACAGCTCAAGCTCATCCCTTCAATCAAGTACAGAGCATTTTTCATTGGCATAGCCTTTATACAGTTTGTCTTGTCATACGTGGTTGAGGTGAGTTTATTGGCATAGCCTTTATACAGTTTGTCTTGTCATACGTGGTCGAGGTGAGTTTATTGGCATGGCGTTTATACAGTTTGTCTTGTCCTATGTGGTTGAGGTGAGCTCACAAGACTCCAATGTTTATTTAAAAATGTCAAACTAACCATGTTTGTTTTCTTTGTAAAGAAACACAAAACACCTGTTTAGTTTGACTCCAGCCATAGTTAAAATATATTTTTCTATTAATGTAAGTATGTAAAACTACAGCCACGCTGAATTTTTAAATTTTATTTCTATTTTAGAAATTCCTGATTGACAATGAGATTTTGCGAGACAAGTTGGCCAACTGTCTGAAAGGTTGCCTGCCCTCACAGGATCTGGCCTATCATAAAATAGAATCAGAGTTTGAGAAAGATCCATCCTGGCCCCCTGTGTCAGACAAGAAGGTACTCATTGAAATTCTTTTTTTTTTTGATGAAGGCAGCTTCGGTCCTGATTGATAAATCATTGAAACGACACTTTGTGATTTTTTGATGAAGGCAGCTTCGGTCCTGATTGATAAATCATTGAAACGACACTTTGTGATTTTTTGATGAAGGCAGCTTCGGTCCTGATTGATAAATCATTGAAACGACACTTTGTGATTTTTTGATGAAGGCAGCTTCGGTCCTGATTGATAAATCATTGAAATGACACTTTGTGATTTTTTGATGAAGGCAGCTTCGGTCCTGTTTGATAAATCATTGAAATGACACTTTGTGATTTTTTTATGAAGGCAGCTTCGATCCTGATTGATAAATCATTGAAACGACACTTTGTGATTTTTTGATGAAGGCAGCTTCGGTCCTGATTGATAAATCATTGAAACGACACTTTGTGATTTTTTGATGAAGGCAGCTTCGGTCCTGATTGATAAATCATTGAAATGACACTTTGTGATTTTTTGATGAAGGCAGCTTCGGTTCTGATTGATAAATCATTGAAATGACACTTTGTGATTTTTTGATGAAGGCAGCTTCGATCCAGATTGTTAAATTAATCATTTTGTCTTGTTACCTGTGTTCTCACCTGTGTGTTGTTTGTGCTAGGTTGATCTGGCTGAGATCTTCCAGCGTCTAGAGAACCTCCATCAAGGGAATCCAAATTCAGAAGAGATACAAAACTCACTGGACGATGTCCTAGATTCTGACCCAGATGACAATGAATATATAACACAGGTAATTTGAAAGAATACTTGTTTTTAGGAAACGTCTTCTTTTTTAAAATAATTATTTTAATTAATTTTTTTTAACCCATGCCTGTAAAAAATGCATTTTTGTATGTTAACCAGCAGACACAGAGGGAGACGTCATTCTCTGACCCCGCTAGAGACTCACTGCTCCACCCTGCTAATAACCAGGACATAATCATCAATGTGGGCTATGAGAACCAGAATGGTGAAAGCACAATGTTATAGCACTCCTTCACCAAATTAACTAGCCATTCAATGCATTCAATATTTAATTACCATTTTAAAAATTTTGAACTTTGTACAATTTTTATATCATAGTATTTATAGTTAGTCTAGCTTACAGTATGTGGTTTAAGGTCTTTATCTGCCGGTGCTGTAGTCAATTTGTTTTTTTACATGCATGAAATATTTATAATTAGACCAAACTTAAAAGACTGAAGCTGATGATACTACTTACAAGTATCCTGTACTGCTTCTACTTTCAGTTAATATTCTTGAACAAATAAATAATATTTGCATTAAAATGTATTTAGTATAAAGTGTGGAAAAGATTAGAAGATAAAAATGTTTTGAAATGAATTTTTTTTAATAACTAAAAGCAATTAGACGTGATTAGAGGTATTGCTTATTGTGAAATAAAGTTATCAAGAACTTATATTGTAATTTAAAATATTTCACACTTTTGCTCAACGATTTTAACAAAATGATTTGTACAATATTTCATGTTTTGCTTTTGTGGATTTTACTAGCAAGTTGTTTAATGTAAAAAAAAAAAACCAATGCTTTGCTGTTTTTATAAATTACAGCTTCATTATAAAATGAGTAATTGATGTTTGGAAATGTTTCAATGATCTAGTGCATGATTTGTTTCCCCTTGATGAAAGTTATTTTTCAAGTATTTGAGAACAAGTTTCAAGTGAGTTGAATGCCTCGAGCTGAATTGTATTTAACATAACTTGTATGAGACTGCTGATGTTTACAAGACATATGTATGTAAATTTATTGAATTACGATTGAATTATTTTGTTACAAGATAATGATTGTTATAAGACTTGAATGTGTATGATTCTTCCAAGAAAACAGTTTTTTGTGGAGTAGTTTTTAAATGAATGTATATAGTTTCTGGTGTGATTGTTTGTAAATTTTATCACCTCTCTGATTTTATGGAAGTTATATTGCAAATATCTACAGAATGAAGCATGCACATGTAAAAAAATCTTGGTTTTTGATGTGAAACAAAGTTTGTGTGTGATTGTTTCTTCTGTTCACTAGTTGATTGGTTTATGAGTTAGTTAACTTATGATGTGAACTTTGACCCTTGCCTATATCTTGCTGAATCTTTTCTGACAAATTTCCTGGGGTTTAACACAAGGTGTATGTCTGTGTCAGCTTGACAAAAACCAGTTCAATGTTTTATTTCCCAATCAGTACAGAAGTACATTCCATCATGAGTAAACACAGAAGTGCCTACGTCTTTTGCATTTCATCATCGCGGCAACAACCATCACAGCGTGTCCCCCTCCACAACCTGTCCCCCTCAACCATCACAGCGTGTCCCCCTCCACAACCTGTCCCCCTCAACCATCACAGCGTGTCCCCCTCCACAACCTGTCCTCCTCAACCATCACAGCGTGTCCCCCTCCGCAACCTGTCCCCCTCCACCAACACAACCTGTCCCCCTCCATTCAACACATCTAATTATAGACATCAAATTGTAACATTTCTCTTTGATTGGCCACTGAACACCCAGCAGGCTAGTGAATCCTGATGCTAGCTTGGCAAGTCAAATTATACGTTAAGTTTATGAACTCATGTATGGCTCACATTGTATATAGTTACAGTTGTACGACAAATATTTTCATTTATTTTGAAAATTAATGCCAATTTGTAAACACAAGAAAAGTTTTTAACAAAATTATTTCATTTATTTTGCCTTTCTATTGAACTTTTTATCTATCTATATTTTCCTGCTGTATATGTGTGATCATTTCACACTTTTCCCTATAGACGGTCATGTAAAAAAAATATCAGTTGTTCTACACACCCTGCTCAAGATGTCAACTGGACACTGTCGAACTTTTTCCTTGATTGTTACTTTTTCTTGTTGTGCTCATATAGATATTCAGCCATGGTTAAGTAACATAAAATTGTTTAAAAGTAGCACACATGGTGTTGTATACAGTTCTGATTCTTAGAACTGGCTCTTTACTACAATAGAATTGGCTGGTCACCACACTACATAAGAATTCCATTGGCTTCTTTTTACACTAGTTAGATTTCTTTCGTCTCAGATAAAATTTTTAAGTATTCTGTCCAGGAAATTCAAAATATTTTAAAGGAGCTGACTTCAATTATTCTTTATGACAATTATTTTACACTAATTGTTTTTGATTCAAGCTATTTCATGGTGTAATAAAATGTTTAGCATGTTCTAAAAAAAAATAATAGACTGACTTACATCCAGTTTATCAAGTTAAGTCAAGCATCCTAAGTCAAGCTCAATGTCCCATGTTAAGTTCTGCAACCCAAGTTAAGTCTAGCAACAAGTTACCTGTCTATCTTCTTCCAATACCTACACCTATGCATTCACTTATATTTGTGTCCTGACTGGTATCTGGTTCTGTTTCTCTCCGTTATCTCATGTAACGTCAGGGTGTTTCTACATCTGAATATTGTATACCAATATTTCTTCTCAGCTGTCTTTAATATATCAATGCTGTGCAAGTATTATGTTCTCTATTTTAAAAAATGTTATTTATTTATATTATGAACCAACTTCTATACAGGCCTAGAAATAAGAATTCACAACTTGCTATGTTAAGATAACAAAATATAACCTAGGCCTACCAAGAAATACGAATTCTACTTTTATAACTATTAATATAATAACATTATGTTTCCTCTACTAGATGTTGATTGTTTATTGATATTCAACAGTTTCAGTTTTGGATTGAATTAGTATAGTAATTTTTTTTACATTTTACAAAGATAATTTTTTAGGTGGTATCACCTAACACTAAAAGATTAGCTACATCTGTGAGAATGTAATTCCTTTTCACATTTTGTTTTTATTGCTTTGAAATAATTTAAAGATGCATTAATTTCAAGTTTACCAATAATAGTTGAACAATGACATTGAGAGGGAGGGGGGGGGGATGAGAGGGTCAGTAGTTATTATTTGTTTTATTTTTCTATAATTTGTGGCCCTTGTTTCCAGACTTGATGACCAAACAGATGTGATAACTGAAAACAGATTTTTGTACCAGTAGACAAGCAAGGGTTTTATTGTTAAGCTATTGATATTTTGTTCAGCCATGCACTGAGATTGTGATTGTTCACACGAGGGTGTCCTTATTTCTCTCACTCAGTCCTTATAAAAATGTTTACTCTAAACACTGGGGTTTATTGGGAAGAAAAAACAAAATAGAATTTTTTCATGTTACTTATTTTAATTTAAACATTTCAATGTCTTTATTTTGTAAAATTTTAATAATTTTTTGGGTGTATAGTTTGTGGTTACACTTTAGTTTACTAGATTACTACACAACAAACTCACATGTACTTGATTTTTAGCACTCCTTTTAATTAAATTTTGAACTATTAGAAGCTTGATGGTTTTTTTTACCATAATAATATGATTTTTTAAAGTGAATTTGCTGAAATTAACTACACCAAAGAATCATTGACTTCATTGCAACAAGAGAAAGTTTGATAATCCAGTTGTAAACATTCATCCAGTGGTGAAGCTGTCTTATTTACCAGCTACAGCTGTTGTTGACATTCAGCCATAGCTATTGCTCAACAGCTACAGCTGTTAGGTAACCAATTGCCTGTTTCAGTGTTCTTGTAATGTGTATGATATTTTTGTACTAAGTGTGTTTTTTCTAAGTAAAAAAATTCTTTGAACCATTGGTACCAGAGGATCTCAGATGTTGATTGCATTTGTAAACTTTTTTTAGCATATTCTACAATTTTGTCTTCCAACATTTAAAATACCAAATGTGTTGGTCAAAATTTTTATTTCAAGTATTCCATTCAGGCAGCGTCATTCAGAGTTTTAAATAATAGTAGTAAAACTTTTACAGTGCAATTTAAAATGTACTAATTAATGAGTGAAAAAAAATTGAACAAATATTGTTATACATGATTGTAGAGTTCAAAGTTTATACTGCTCAGAACATACTTGCTGAGCTTGCTAAAACAACGCATTTGTTGGAAGAGTTTATATTGAATAATAAAAAATTATTATTAAACTTTATTTTTCCACTGTGACAATTGGAATAGTGGCCTGAGTAAGTCAGGTGATAAGTATTGTTTTAATATACTGCATAAATGTCTAATCCTCTGAGTACTACACTATAAATGTATATTGTACAACAAATATTTTGAACAAGTTTTATGTATTTAGCAGAGAGGTTATCAACAAAATTAAACTAAAAATAAAAAAAAAAAGTTTGGAAATACAGGGTTAATTTTTAAAGTGTGTATTAGAGGGTTTAGTTGTGTTCTTTCTCAACCACTGATATCTGGTCTGAGAAACTTTTTGGGGAATCAGAATTCTCCAGTTTTAATTGTTTTAAAGGAAATTTACCTAAATAATGTGACGTTTACTGAAAATGGAATAGGCATTATATATAATTATATTTATTTCAAGGGTTAAAAAAAAACAGTTGATAATTTTGTACAAGTTTTAGAGTTATCAAAATCAATGTTACAGTATCATCTAGGTTTATTTGGATTGGTTATAAACCCACACACACAAATAACTTGGCGTGTTGAGAAATGCTCTTTGAATCATATTATAAAAACACATATTTCTAGAAAATTTACTAACATATTATTTAAAGTTTTAGATATGTAATTATATCCTGATGGGCTTCACAAACATATCATTTACCTGGTCAACTTGTTTACATGCCAGGTTGCCAATTTTAGACCAAATTTTTAGTGTTACTAGGCCATTGCATTATTTTTACCTAATCAAAATGGTTTTAAAAAAATGTACATAGTTTAGCACTTTGATCCTTTTTTGTCCTGTGCTATTGTCAGTGTGAATTACAAATATAACAGAAGGGCTGCTTGATCAGGCCATTACTTTTATCTCATTTGTAAGTGTCCTGCGTAGTTTATACTTTCTATGGTTGTGATCAGTTAGTGTGGTTACATAATTAGCTTCAGCTGCAGATAATCTTATTATAGCCCATATCACAAGCAGAATAACATGCTTTTTTTTTCACTAATTGAAGTTGAATATTTTATTAAATGTAATGGAGGTCTTATTTATCCATCATGAAAACCTAAATAATAACATTGTATTTATTTTTAAACACTCTGTTGAAACCCTTGATGTATTCTCAGGTTTGGGTTTTTATGTGTGTCACTACTTTAAGGCTTTGTTGGTCTGGCTTTTATTAGCTTCACTTTCCCAAAAATGGTCATCTGAAGTTTGCCTGCAGTCTTTACTCTATGCATACAGACCTAGTTTTACTTGCATCATTCATTTCAATAAAGTTCATTTTATATTTTCATTGCCTTGTTTTTGATTCATCTGTTTAAGAGAGTTTATTCGTGTTGTGGGGGTGGGAATAGGGTAGAGATAACACTGAGTGAATGATGGCCTGTACAGTGATTATGCAACAAGCTGACGAAGCACTTTGTGAAATACAAATGTAGCTGTTCAGTGTAAAATTATTGGGCATATATTTATTAGACCTATAAATCATCAATCTGAATCTTTAGTAATATTATTCTTAGATCTAGGTCTATGTTAATAACTAGGCCTACTTGCTATTATTCTGAGCATCCAACGCCATGGAATAATTTCCAAACTTCTTCATAGTTTCAAATTTTTCATCTTTTATTTCATTGACATGATTTAAGCATACAACCAGAGGCGTATCCAGGTTTTGGTTGTAGGGGGAGCGAAAAGAGCAAAAAAAAGGCGCCGAATTTGTAACACTTTCTATATACGTGTATTATATATATATATATGTGAGGTGGATTGACAAACAATGACGAGAAGCCGCGTTGGTGTTAACAATCTTTATTTACAGACGCCATGATGCCAAGAGAGGAAGTGAGTGGCGAGAGAGAACTATTTATAGATAACAACATGTAAGGGACATCACTCAAGATAACAATATAAATATAATACTAATACAGAAGAGTGAGTTCCCTTGACCTCACAATTATTTCAATCTATTACATCCCTTTACCCTTAGAACACAATAACACATCTCTCAATAGAACAATTGATAGTATCCTAAAATCACCAATTATATTGTAACATGAACACTATGGTAGATTACATCCTTACAAACAATGCACAATATGCTACAACATAATCAAGATACAAAACAATGATGTCAAAGTCCTTTTGACCTTTAAAATCATAGGTCTAACTTATTTGGGACCTTGATTGTCCTGCTTGACCTTCTCAGTGGCTTTTGATTTGGTGACTCAAGATTCTGACCATTTGGATTCTCTATCTCAGTAGGTCTAGGATTTAAATCATTAACTCCAGAATTTACATTTTCTGACTCCAGACAACTTGGTTCACTCATATCAACAGAACTTGATTGTGGAACAAACTGAGTTGATGTAAACTGTTCAGATTTGGTGGGATTGACAGATTCACACTTATTATCTGCACAAGTTATTTTCAACTGGTCTGCATGTCTACGGACAATAAGTCCATCATTTGTTTTTACTTTATAAGACACAGGTCCTGTACATTGAACAATTTGACCTGGTATCCATTTTTCCTTTCTCCCATAATTTCTCAGATACACATTATCATTAACTGCAAATTCTCTTTCAATGGATGATTTGTCATGATTTACTTTTTGTGTATGTTGATGTTGGGAAACAGACCTTTGAACAGTTGGATGTAGTAGGTCAAGATGAGTTTTAATTTTCCTACCACATAGCAATTCACATGGTGCAACACCTGTTGTTATATGAGGAGTTGTGCGGTATTTGGTTAAGAACCTGTTTACTCTTTCTCTAAGAGAAAACTTGTTACCGGTATTCATTTTTACCATAGCGGTTTTGAATATGCCTACCGCTCTTTCAGCTAAACCATTCCCAGCAGGATGATAAGGGGATGTGGTTATATGCTCAATACCATTTGCCACACAAAACAGTTTAAACTCATGAGCTGTGAAACTAGGCCCATTATCTGAAACAATTTGATCTGGTAATCCATGAGTTGAAAATATTTCCTTCAGTTCTATAATGGTATCATTTGCAGTGATTGTGTTCATGATTTTAACTTCTAACCATTTAGAATGTGAATCAATAACAATTAAGAACATTTTGTTCATGAAAGGTCCTGCGAAATCTATATGTATACGTTTCCATGGCTCGATTGGCCAGTCCCAGTTTTGCAAAGGTGCTGTAGCTGGTTGATTTGAATGTTGTGCACAGCTTGAACAAAGTTTTACATATTTTTCAATATCAGCATCCATATGTGGCCACCAGAACCATGATCTTGCTAGACTCTTCATTTTGGAAGAACCAAGATGAGTATCATGTAAAGTTCTTAAAACTTCTTTTTGTAACATTTTGGGGATAATTACTCTTGATCCCCATAGTATACATCCATCTTCTAGACTTAACTCTGTTTGTCTTATTTTATATGGCTTTAAGTCCTCATTCACAGACTCTTCAGGCCAACCATTCTTACAGTACTCATATACTTTTATTAAGCACTCATCTTTTTGTGTTTCTCTTTTAATATCATTCACATTTATATTGGAGTTATCCATGATAGTGAAGAGAACAAATACATCTTCTGGTACATAGCTCAGGCTCTGGGTTTTTAAAGGTAATCTACTAAGACTATCTGCACTATTCTCAGATCCAGGTTTGTATTTCAATTCATAATTGTATGCAGTTAGTGTGATAGCCCATCTTTGAATTCTTGGTGAGGCATGCTCAGGTAGGGTTTTGTTTTCTCCAAATAAACCTAGCCATGGTTTATGATCTGTAAAGATGGTGAACTTCCTACCAAACAGAAACTTATGAAATTTCTTAACACCAAAAATGATGCCTAAGCCTTCCCTATCTAACTGAGAATAATTTTTCTCAGCCTGGTTCAAAGATCTACTGGCAAAAGCAATGGGTCTGTCACCCTTCTCATCCATGTGGGACAAGACTGCTCCTACACCATCTGGTGAAGCATCACATGTTAATATAAGTCTTTTCCCTGGGTCATAGTGAGTTAGTAAGGTGTCAGCAGACAAAGCCTCTTTTGCTGTATTAAAAGCAGTATCTTGTTGTTTACCCCAGTGCCAAGTTGCATTTTTCTGTAGCAGCTTGTACAGTGGTGATAGTTTACCAGACAGATTCCCTATGAACTTTGCATAGTAATTTATCAAGCCCAAAAAAGCTCTTAGTTGTTGGGTATTTTCAGGTTTGGGTGCTTCTTTAATGGCTTTTGTTTTCTCAGGTTGAGGTCTGATGCCTTGTTTGCTTAATATATAACCAAGAAAACTAATTTCTGTCAGCATGAATTGACATTTATCTTTGTTTAATCTTAAACCTTTTTCACCAACAATTTTCAAGACTTTATCTAGTGTTTTAAGATGTTCAGTGTCATTCTTACCAGTTATGTACACATTGTCAAAGTACACACAAACATTTGGAATATCTTTAAAAATACTGTCCATGACAGCTTGGAAAATTCCAGGGCTAGATGATATGCCAAAACATAGTCTTTCATATTGGTAGAGTCCTTTATGTGTGTTTATTGTCGTATAGACTTTTGAATCTGGATGCAGTTCTAGTTGAGTGTAAGCATGACTAAAGTCTAATTCAGTGAATTTGTCTCCTCCTGCCAAATTCAAAGAGATTTCCTCAATGTTAGGTATAGGGTACCTATTTAGCTCTATTTGCTTATTCAGTGTAGTTTTATAATCTCCACAAATTCTTATAGAACCATCCTTCTTTAACACTGGCACAATGGGCGTTGCCCAATCGGAATAGTCTACCTTCTTTATGATGCCATTAGATTCCAATCTACTTAGCTCATTTTCAATTTTATTCCTCATTGCATAAGGTGGAACTCTAGCTTTGCAGTATCTTGGATTTGTATCTTTAATGCTTAACTTCACTGTTCTATCATTTAGTAATCCTGGATTACCAAAAACACATTTATTTTCAGATATTACTTTATCTAGTGAAGTAAGACTAGATTCTTTTACATTCTTCAATGAACAAATACTCTCCCAATTTAACTTAAGATCACTTAACCAGTTCCTACCTAGTAATGGCGGTCCATTTCCTTCAACCACAAGAAGAGGAAGTTTAACACTTTGACCATTATAACTTACATGAACCATACACTCTCCTATTACCGGAACATTGTCACCAGTGTATGTTGTTAGACACTTGTGACATGGCTGTAGAGGCACTGATCCTCCTGTGACAGCGTCAAAATCTTTCTTTGTTATGACTGATAGAGATGCTCCAGTGTCAAGTTGGAAGCTGATGCTCTTACCGTTGATATTAACTTGTACATTGATGGGAGCATGACTTATTGATTTCACAGAGAATAGGTTGAAATCCGGCTGCGAATCAGTTTGAGCATTTTCACAGGTAGAGTGGTTCATTGGTTGGGTTAGGTAGTCTTGGTGAGAGTTAACATAGTGCTGCCTTTGGTTGCGGTACTGTCTTGACTGGCTAGATTTAGCAACAGACGAAGACTTTGCAAAGCAGGCCTTAGCAATGTGACCTTGCTCACTGCACTTATAACAAGTTGCAGACTTGAACTTGCACCGATGAGATGCATGGGGACCTTTGCATCGATGACATTTTTGATAATTATTACTAGATTTAGATCTAGGATTTGAACGAGCAGGCTGTTTAGCATAAGTTGGAATGCTCTGATGGGGTTGATGTTTATTGACTAACCTGCTGTTTACTGCATGGATCTCTGAAGGTGCTAAAGATCTCGCCGCATCTGATGACTGCTGGTATGAAATTGCAAGTTGTATTGCTTTTTCCAATTTTAGATCTGACTCGAGCAGCAACTTTCTTTGAATATCAGGGCTGTTTACACCTGTCACAAACTTTTCACATAATCTGTCAGACAGCGTGTCTCCAAATTCACAGAATTCACTTAAATGACGTAAAGCAGCAACATATTCTGATATTGACTCGTTTGGTTGACGAGTCCTACCGTCAAATCTAGCTCTACATAAAAACTTTGATGGGGTAGGCGCATGGTGGTCTGTTAGCAATTTGCTCAGCTCGTTAAAGCTCTTGGTAATTAGACTAGCTGGTGCGCATAAGTCTTTTAGTAGCCTAAATTGTTGAGGCCCTATGACTGTTAACAAAACAGCTCTCTTTTTGGCTTCTATCGTCACGTCGTTAGCTTCTAGGTAAAAGCTTAACCTCTCTAGGTAATCTTGAATGATTTCATCATTCGCATCAAATTCTTTTATTTGGCCATACAGCGCCATAATTCTAGAAATAATTAGCTAATAAGCTCTAGCAAACCTCTTTTTTGCGTAAGTAGGTGCTCTTTCTAGTAGATGTTTATCCTTCGTCGCCAAATGAGGTGGATTGACAAACAATGACGAGAAGCCGCGTTGGTGTTAACAATCTTTATTTACAGACGCCATGATGCCAAGAGAGGAAGTGAGTGGCGAGAGAGAACTATTTATAGATAACAACATGTAAGGGACATCACTCAAGATAACAATATAAATATAATACTAATACAGAAGAGTGAGTTCCCTTGACCTCACAATTATTTCAATCTATTACAATATGTATATATATATATATATATATATATATATATATATTTATTTATTTATTTATTTATTTATTTATTTATTTATTTATTTATTTATTTATTTATTTATTTATATATTTATATTTATATAATTACTAGCTGTATGTCATTACTTCGATGATGTAAAATAAAATGAAAGTAGCACTCTGAAGAAATAAGAAAAAAACACACAATGTAGGCCGACAAAACACAAATTGTATCAATCTAAACAAAAAAAAAATATATATACACACACTACAACCAAAAACAATGAACGGAACACAATCTGTTTTGTAATTCTTGTAAAAACAAGTTAATGAAAAGTCTAGTGACAATTTAAGCGCAATTTCCTTATGTTATCTAAAAATAGATATGGGGTGCGTTCCAGCGATCGGTTTGTATGTGTTTATGTAATTTTTTAAAAATGTTGTGACCGAGCGAAAGGATATTTTTGAAAACTTTCTTCGGCAATATTGTTCTAAATGATGGCAGGAATCGATTGGTAAATGTTTCAAGTCGCTAAGTGGTCTGGTTGCCGAGATATGGGCCAAAAACTGCATTTTTTCGAGGTTTTTCCTTTGCTTTTCCGGGAAATCCAGGAAGGAATTCCAGGAATATTTTTGGCCTATGTTCATCCTCGGAATTTGATTAACATATTTGCTTTTGGAACTAGTCCTCGATATTGCTTCGTTGAGGAGGAGATACGACGAAATGACGAGTTAATAATCGCAATCCCCCAGTATGGAAATTGCGCTAAAACATTCGTACATAATAATTCCTGGGAAATTATTTAAGACAAGTGAAATAGGGGAAATAATAACTCTCTTAATATAAATATGTATATATCTACACATTTAATTATAAATGTCAAAAGAAATAAATAATTACTTTAGAATATAATGAAATTGTTTAACACTATTCGTGTTTACAAAATGTTTTTGTCTATGATTAGAATTTAATATATCGTCATCATAAATGCTAAAGTATTACAGCATAATGAAAGTTTTTAAAATCAGAGTTGGTATACATCCACGCTTTTCGAAATAGTAGAAAAATATTCAGAATAGCAACCTACATTTAACTAAATATCGGTCTTTTAGTTCAGATCATATATTTTAAATTAATTACTGCTTCTTTCTGTTCTTTTAAGATCATTTTTTAACATAGTGATAGGTATGGGTTAGATCACTGTATTGCTCACACACCTTTTTACTGGTAATTGCAAAAACGTTTAAAAAGCTAATTTTCTGGCGGCATGGTATTTTGGTACATCATTACGCGTTTTTCTACATGTACTTAACAGATCAGTTGTGGGTGGGGGGTGGGTTCAACTTCATTCACCACTGTCCGGTCACTTTAGGTCAATTATCCAACCCAGTGTATACCTAGGTGTGACAATAATGTCGCTATACACAATTGTAGTGGTGAGGTTTGTGTGGGTGGGGGGGGGGGGGAGAGATAACCAACTCAGAGTGAACATAGCGTCAGTTTTTAGATGACTGTTTTAAACATACATATGTTTTATGTATAACATTTTCTAATTCAATAATTCGTAAGCAAATACATTATACAGTTGGCTTAAACTTAACACCCCTCTTGCCAAGTGGTACTACCCGTAGAGGTTTTTTAAATATTGCAATGCATCGTAATGGTTATTTTTAGAATGGCAAACTGATGCAGCTGTTAATACAATAATGCTTAATTGCTGCATGAAAAGAAATCTTGTGATTTACATAGATGTGCCGACCAAAAATATTTTTTTAACAAATATCATTGTTTAAAACTTTGAGTTTAAAAAGTTTCCAAAAAGGCGCCACTTTGCTGAAAATGGCCAGAGGGGGAGCGGCCGCTCCCCCTGCTCCCCCCCTGCGTACGCTACTGCATACAACATAACATGATAGCACAAATCAATTACATGAAACAATGGTAAGACATCCATACTCATCTATCATTGATGACCATAGCAACAGATGATCAGAGTTTCTTCCAGGCATCACTTTGGTGGGGGGGGAGCACAGCACTCACCTAAGAAAGTCTAATTCCCCCCAAACGAAATGGAATTTCAAATGATATGGAATTTATTTAAAAATATATACTTTTACATGTGTCTGCCCCCACCTTCCCAAAATATGTAGTGCGCCCCCCCCCCCCCCCCCAGAAGAAACACTGGAGATGATTCTTAAGGTCATTCACTCATTGTGGACCTTTGACAGATGATTATAATAAAGATCACTCAAATATGATTAGCCCCCCAAAATACATAGGATTTTTGTGTAAACATGTTTTACTTTTTGGCCTGTATAATATCTTTGGAAGCTTGGTGTTTTCTTCATGTTATCATTATCAAGTCAGTTGGCAGGATTACTTTTATTTGCCAGGACAAAAACATTTTTTGTGAATTCTATCATTAACAGCCTTGCAGTTAAAATTCAATTTTAGCTCATATTCAAGAAACTTATTATCATAAGCATATTTTAATTTAATTAATCTTTTAATTTGATTATCCAGTACATTCATAAAGTAAAACACATACAATTCTCAATCTAATATATTTCTTTGAAGATCTAACTGGTTTGATATTAATCGGAAACAATTAAAAAAAACATTATTGTTAGATCTAATTGCCATAATTAATAAATAATAATAATAATTATTATTTGTATAATAAAAGAATCAATTCAGACAAATAGTGTAGCTGATCTGATAGATTACTATTAATTAATTTTGATGAAATTTTTGCAAAGATTAATTCTTTTAACGAAATATTGATTGAGCAAACATTCAATCTTCCCATCCCTCTCGTGATGTAAACATTATCGCCTACTTCCTACACCAAACAATTAATTTCCCAAGACAAACTTCAGGACGTGACACGGTAGTCTTGAATCTACCGCGGGAGATTCGACGTTTAGAGAAACCTCGAACATCACGTGATAGGAAATCAAATGAAAGACACAGGTCCAAGAAAGCACAGACTCGCGAAAGACATGAATGAAAAATGAAATGTTTTCAGTTGGCCTATTTAATATTATTATTATTATTCATATAATTTAACGAGGAAAAAATATCTTTAAAAAAAAAACAACAACGGGGCCATTTTATACCAGTGTGCGATAATAGAATCTGCTTTTAAAAAGGGGTGTTAGGTAGGCCCTAACTGGTAATTAATTTACTAATTAACTAAAATACACACATTGCTGGCTAATGTCGATGCTAACCCTGTCCCTAACCCAAATCCTAGGCCTACCATATGCTTATTAATCCCTAATTTCTAACCATAAAATAGTCGAGATTACAATACTACTAACAACCAAACACACCTATTTTATGGAAGAGCCTATTAGTATTATCGAACATCGGTATCTAAAATCATCAAAAAAAAAACAAAAAAAAAAAAAAACAAACAAACAAACTAAACTGACCAACGTTAGGCAACCCAAGATGAATTGACATTATTTGAGTTACGTAGCTTTGGCTATTCAACAAGAAAGCTGTTGATTGAATTTAAAAAAAATAAATTCGACTATAATAGGCTAAACAAAAGACGTTTTGAACAAAATAATTTACAGAACAGTTGATTTATCAAGTCACATTTCTCTGGTTATATTATGATTATTGTTCAAATTTATACAGGCTATCCCCCCCCCCCCCCCTTTATATTTGTGCCACTTATTTTCCCGCCACTATCATCTTTAAAATGTGCGTTATCTGCTCTTCTGTGCGTTCCAGCACGTTTAAAATAAGTAATTATTTTTTTAAATTAATAAAATGCTGGATGTAACATGGCCATATAAAACTCACGTATCCGAGTCTTTAGACAGTAACAGCAGTTTTAAAATTGTAGCCCACATCACATACCGCCATACAAAATATCGGTGCCCTGTCAAAACGGCCCGGGACAAATCGGCCCCGTCAAAACGGCCCCGTTAATACGACCCCGTCAAATCGACTCCCGACAAACCGACCCCGTCAAAATAGCCCCGTCAAAAGGGCCCCGACTTATTGGCTCCCGTCAAATGGGCTCCCGTCATATTGACTTGCGACATATAGGCTCCCGACAAATGGGCTCCCGATATTTAGGCTCCCGACAAATGGACTCCCGACATATTAACCCCTGACAAATAGGCTCAGGACATATTGGCTCCCGACAAAGCGGCTCCCGACATATTGGCTCCCGACATAAGGGCTCAAGACAAATGGGCTCCCGGCAAATGGGCTCACGACATTTTGGCTACCGACAAATGGGCTCCCGACATATTGGCTCCCGGCAATTGGGCTCCCGACATATTGGCTTTTGACAAAATGACTCCCGACATATTGGCTCCAGAAAAATGAATGATATGACCACTATTGGCATAAAAGTAACCATTGTGTCCTACCTCCAATACCACCATAACTTCTTTTTAATGCCCGAATGAAATTATTTTTTCATGAACCAACATTAATTCACAAACAAATCGAGCCCTTAACAGCTAAATTCCACCAATTCTAAAGTTTTGATAATGTTTAATTTACAACAGAAAAGATCTGTTGCTTAAAAGCGAGCACAGAAGTGTAAATGTATGATATACATGATGTTAACATGATAACAGCATTTTGTTTTGATAACCTACAAGCACAGTGGCGTAGCGAGGTCGGGTGTCACCCGGTGCGGCACTTAATGGTGTCACCCCCCCCCCCCCCAGAGGCGTTGCGACCCTTCCCGGGGACAAACTTTCAAGTTTTCGATTTGCAACCCCCCCCCCCCCCCCCCCCAAACTTTCGATTTGCACCCCACCCCCTCAACTTTTTCTCTGTATATTTTGCTATTTTTTGCCTTTGTGTCACCCCCCTAAATGGTGTCACCCGGTGCGGTCCGCACCCCCGCCCCCCCTCGCTATGCCCCTGTACAAGAATATTGCAGTTAGGAAGGTAGAGCGTGGACCCTTCTCCCCACACAATGAGTTGGAACAGCCTATAACCGACTCAATTATGGATGTCATAGATAGATGACCCTTAAATTAAAACATACTATATTTTATAATAGATAAACTAATATAAAAATAAGGCCTGCCGAACAAGAGATGCATACGTTGTATTACATAAGAGTGTTGGATAAGCTAACTCTAAAGAATATTGATGAAGGGGTCCCACTGGCAGATGTCATATTCAATGAGACCGCTTTGCCGGGAGACTTAGTCTCTACAGAAACGGTATTGTCAGTGCAGTGGCGTAGCTAGGATTTTTGGGCCCCTATGCAAAAATTATCAGTGGGCCCCTTCGTCAGCCGTTAGGCCAGTGGCGTCGCTAGGTCGGGTCTCACCCGGTGCGGCACTTCGTATTGTCACCCCCCTCCCAGGAAACAAAGCACACACACACACACACACACACACATATATATATATATATATATATATATATATATATATATATATATATATATATATATATATATATATGTGTGTGTGTGTGTGTGTCGGCCTACATAGGCCTAAAATTTATATATATGCCACATACTGGTACACGTACGTGTTAAAGCTATAATCACTGCAGACTTAATAGTAACGACGTTTATCTACAGTCTGTTTATAATACAGTTGGATGTAGCATTGTTTTCTTTATAGTTTACGTTTACGTCGTGGTGTCACACACCCCCCCCCCCCCCTCTTGATATAATTTTCGATTTGTACTTAGAAGACTATTTAACTTTAACTAATGGATCTGGAAAATGGCATTTCATTCTATAAATTTTACAATTTTTTGCCTTTGGTGTCACCCCCCCCCCCCCTAAATGGTGTCACCCGTTGCGGTCCGCACCCCCCGCCTCGCCTTCGCTACGCCTCTGCGTTAGGCTACAGAGGAGTTAAACGAAGAGATCAACTTCTACTTACGATGGATATTTTTTAATATATAAATATTATGAAGGCAACATTTTGTATTTTATATGTCCTGATTTTGTATTTATACTATATTATTAAGCTTGCCTACTACTGCTAAAAAGTTTATTTATAGGCTGATTCTCTCAATGTCTTGCACGACAAAGTGATATAGCCTGTAGTGTTATTATAACGATTGGGCTCTGTTTGACCCACAAACACTGAATCCCACTGCCGAAACAACCCCCCCGAAGGTAGCTACGCCACTGTGTCAGTGGTCCTTTTGTCTGGAGCCAAATTGACAGGAGCCTTTTTGTCGGGAGCCAAAATGACGCTAGCCTATTTGTCGGGAGTCGTAATGACGGGGGCCGTTTTATGGAGAAACTAAATGGCGGGAGCCTATTTGTCGGGAGTCGTAATGACGGGGGCCGTTTTGTGGAAAAAACTAAATGACGGGAGACTATATGTCGGGAGCCAAAATGACGGGAGCCTATTAGTCAGGAGCCTTATTGACTGGAGCCCTTTTGTCGGGAGCCTATATAACGGGAGCCTATTTGTCGGTAGCCTAAATGACGGGAGTCTATTTGTCGGGAGCCTATATGACGGGGTCCATATGTCGCTGGTCCTTTTGACGGGGCCGATTTGACGGGGTCGTTTTGACGGGGTCGTTTTGTCGGGGTCGTTTTGACGGGGCCGTTTCGTCATTGGCCGAATTGACGCCGCACGAAAATATCACATTAGCATTATTTTTGGTCGCTTTTTATTAGCCTACATCAGTTCATTAGTAAGATATAAAAAAATCAGATGCGTATTGAGTGGGCCTATCGCTTGGTATATATATATATATATATATATATATATATATATATATATATATATATATATATATATATATATATATATATATATATATATCACAACACATTATATAGGCTTATTGACTGTCTTATTGACTGTAATATCAAGACACCGCTTAGTTATACATTGAACTGTTAATATTGCTTATTGCTTTATTCTTGACGTTCCAATATCGGATTGTACAACCTTTAGCCTTAACCCATAGCCTATAGACCTATGCCTCTCTCCCCACCCCCCGGCCCTCGCCCTGAAACATCATTTTCAAATTCAGCAGCTGCTATAAAAATCGTTCCCTTTTCTTCATGTTGGAACAGGTCTGTATAGAACATCTCATAATTAAAAAGGAACAGAGGAGCACATTTAAAATAATTGTTTCGTGCCCTGTTTTTTATTTTAGGTTTTGAGATTAACAACAGGGTACGTACATGATACACAGATATCGTCCCTCGTTATAAATAGTCTGAAACAATATATAACGAGAAAGTAAAAACCAGACACACATCGATTAAACCAGAATTTACATAGAACAGTTGGTCTAATGGTATTATATCAACCAATGCTCATTTTAATTAAACATGTGTACAGATAAAAAACAAGTTTTAGCAAATATAATTTTACTAGAGTTTCCTCTCCCATGTTGACATTCGAGACATGTCTCTTATGAAAATAATGTTGTTGCCATGGGAACCAATGTCGTCAGACTAGGTTGATTGGAAGAAATCCATAGTTTAAAACAACAGCACAAATGACGAAAAGTAAAGGTCTGAAATATGTCTCACACCAGATCTTCTAGAGTCACGATGATAATTCTTTGGCTCGAACTATGAGAGTCGCGTGAGATCGCTCACTTCGGTCGAAGACGGTGGCTGTCGGTCGATAGAATGTGGTGGTGATTTTCCCGGGCACTTTGCTGGCGTTGTTCATCGTGGACTTCATCATGTCCAACAGCGTCGTGCGGAAGTCCCTGGACATGATGCAGTAGAGCAGGAAGTTGATGCCGTTGTTGATGAGAGCAACGACGTCCATGATGTCGCCCAGGGGCAGATAAACCTCTTGAAAAAAGTTTGGAATCGTCGCGGAGAGTACGATAAGAATAGCTTGGGGAAGTTCCGTTACTAAAAATAGCGTGATGACGATGAGGAGCATCCGTGTTGTTCGGGAGTTGTCGTGGTGACGGCTCTGTCGTCTGGTGGTCGCGAGAGGGCTGGAGGAGGCGCGTTTTGTGGTGACGCTGGGCGAGCTTGAAGGCATGAACACGACTGTTGTGGTCGTCTGCTGGCTCTGCTCCTGCTGGCTGAGCCTCTGGTTCTGGCAGTTTAAACACAGGAAGTCCTCGTGTTCAGGTCTACCCTCCCGACTGTTGTGGTTGTTTTTCTTTGAGCCTTTCCTCTCCACGGAATGCTGGGTAAGGAAATTCTCCCCCTGCCTAGACGGCCGATCAGGAGAGGCATCAGCCGGGCACGCCGGGAAGAAGGAGTCCGAGGTCCGGGTCGTGCTGCTCCTGTTGAGCATGCGGATGTTGGTCCGGAGCGTCTTGACCAGCAGCCCGCCGTACACCACCATCAGGATGCAGGGCAGGAACTTGGCCAGGGCGCTGTGGAGCCAGAGGTTCACCTGCGTCACGAGTTCAACGTCCTCCGTGCCGAGGTTCAGGTTCTCCGTGACAAAGATCACGTTGGTCACGTTGGTTTCTGTGGACAGAGGTCAGAGTTCATGTTTGGTCAAAATGTTTATTTTTAGAGAAATCATATATGATGAATGTTAAAACAATTATTTCTGAAAGAAATCATCGATCTTGATATTTGAAAAACAAATAATCATCGCTCAGCTCCATTGGTAGTAAAAAAAAGTAATCTTTTTTCTCTCTTTCTTCCATTCTCTTGACTGCTAACACAGATTAGGATATTATATATATATATATATATATATATATATATATATATATATATATATATATATATATATATATATATATGTATGTATATTAAGTTGATCAAAAAGTTAGGAACCTCTGCATTAAACAAATCGCATTAAAATAAAGTATAGTAGTTTTACTTTTATCCTTAAGTTTTCACTAAATCATGTTTCATCACCTTCCGTACATTAAATATTAATTACTTTTTATCCTCACATGCATTTTGATGGTACATGTGTTTGATTTCCAATTATTGCTTTAAAAAAGTAATTTTGTTTAGTTTATAATACACATACAAACATAGTATAAAGTATGCACACTATATGAATAAAAAACAACCCCATACTGTGTATTTGGTACCTATAGACTTTTTCTTTTAAACAGAGATGTGACAGAATAGATTGTATAAGCTACTTTATAGTATAGAGAAGAAAAAATATGCCATCACTCAACTTGGTGCATAGTTAGTTAGTTATCTATCCCTACCCGTCATGCTTGTCACTCATACAAAAACCTATTGTTGTAGTGGAGTTAGCCATAGATACAAAACTAGACAGCAGATAAAGCCACGTTTCTAGTAGATCAATACAGCACACGTGATAGGACCTTATGGGCGTATGGTGTTTGCGTGACGACACCAAAACTCTCTTACCCCCCTTGGCTACATTTTAAACCTACACGCAATGGTTCACAATACAAAATACGGCTTTTAGGTTTCACAGCGTACGCGCGCAAGTCGCTCTGATCTATTAATAGATCTACTTCCGCCATTCGCGACGGGAGAATGGATCGTAGGCGGAAATTATTGAAGGAGAGTGGGGGAGAGAACAGGAGGGGGTGGGGGACCGGATCGGTGGTTAAAAAAATAAGGAAAAACCCCTGGATTATACATTTCAATGTAAAACTGGGTTAGATGGTATAGAACCGACTGGACAATACAGTACCGTATAGTTTTTTTTCCCTGGTATTCCTGTTAGGGTCAAAAGTAGCATCAAAATGCTCCCAACGTTATGGAAAATAACCGATTTTTCAAAAATAAAGGTTGGGGATGGATATGATCTACACGGCCACTGTCCACACCCTCAAGCTATAGTTTTGACTATATATATATATATATATATATATATATATATATATATATATATATATATATATATATATATATATATATATATATATATATATATATATAAAGAACCCTAAATTCATGTGTAAATATAAAAAAATAACCCTTACTACCCACAGAAAACAATAATCCTTGCTATAAATAAAAAAAATAACACTGACTCAAATGTAAAAAGAACATATTTCCGCACTATTTTGAGTTTTGTCTGTCTTATATGACCGTAGACAACAAGTATCATATCCCCCACTCCCTCCCGCTTCCAAAAACAAATATATTAAAAAATGAATATCAGTAAGATGCTTGCAAATAATAGACCACTATAATTGTGGGCCTGCATTAAAGCACCGTCACACTTAGCGGACCGCCCACCAGTGTCCGACAACCCAAGGTTCACATTTTAGACCAAGTTGACCGTGATATCCTCCCCGCGATAATATATTCCCCAGACAGTCATGCGATCTAAGTGTCCCAGTTGCTCACCACGGGACTAATCAAAACATCACGACGTGCAGCTAATGATAGCACCAGCATGCACCCCAATGACATCAGTCGTGGGCCTTAAGTCGCCGACTCAGCATCGATGTGCGTGATACAAAACAAATGCCTGACGTTGTCATTAGTGGAAAAAAAAAAACGGTAAGCTAAGAATGGAGAAAAAGACGAGAGATTTTATTCGCGCCGTGTCAAATCTGCAATCCTGTTACACAAAGGGGATTAGTTCTCATTAATTAAGACTTCGGTGATTAACTTCTAAAAACCGCCAACGAACTGAGGTTTGCACGAACGTAGAATCTTCTAGAAATTCCCAAGGAGCTTATTTTGTTATGTAACTTACTTCCCTTGTTTCGCCAATCTCCACAATCTACTCTACAGACTCATATTTTCTCTCCCCCCCCCCCCCACCAACTACCATTAACTCACCAATTGATCCAATTTCCCTCCCCTCACAAATGACCCTACCCCACCTCCCTCAATGTTGAGGTCTCGATGAAACGCCATACCATGAAATATTTCGACGAAACTTCCATACATTCTTAAGTCTTTTTTTACGAATCCGTATAGTATGTATTTATTAGTCCAAGAATTTCCGAAATTTGGCGAAAATAATTCCGCCACTCCTAAAAATTTACAGAATCAAAATAACACGAAGTCTTTAAATGTATTGCTCTTCAAAACAACAAAAGGCCACAGCTCTCCTTAGTGAACTCAATTCCACAATAATGAGACACTATAAATAAACCGGGAATTACCGGATCTATTTCGGTACGAAAAGATGGTTAAACCAAGCTCCAACAAACCCCACAGAAAACAAAAGTCCATTATGTAAGAGAAGGGAAACTTCGTAACACAAAAAATACTGGTTGTATAATCGTTTCTTTTTGTTTGTGGCTTTTACGTAATTAGGGTTTTTAAAAACACAATGGAGTTCTTTTAAGACATGGCATTAAAAGGGTTTCGACATTCCTGAAATACATTTTGTAAAGTAGTTTCGAGAAATTAAAAAATACGTGACGAAGAAAGTACGTCAAGATTTTTTTTATAATTATACATTTAAAAAAAAAATGTTTATTTCAAAGTGTTTTCTAAAAATGTGATATGTTTGTACGAGAATTTATCTTTGATCAATTTCAACAAGATGAAAGCGCTAGTGATAACTGAAAACAACAGTATTAAGTTGTTGGGGAACTTTAATGATAGCATTTTCCTAGTGTCTTGTAATAAAACTCAAAATGAAATACCCCACCAGTTTGGTCTTCAAGACTTCAAGGATGGCTTTGTAATAGGAAAATCGTCTATCACCGATATCATGGAAAATACAATGAACCCGTATAGAGGTTACTACTAGAGACAAGTCTTGATCAAGGATTCTCAGTATGGTGTAGACTGCGCTGGTTAACACAGTGTAGCTGTACATCTAGTATATGGGTTGTAAACTCTAGTTCTTGCCAGTTACATTTTTTCACTACACGAGAAAATAGTTGGCCTAATAGGACAGACCGACAAACTTGTAGACCACTTGAGAAGGTGGTTGGCCTTACCGGGACAGACAAACTTGTAGACCATATGACAAAGGTAGTTGACTTTACCTGAACAGACACATTTGTAGACCACACGAGAAGGAGGTTGGCCTTATAGGTACGACAGACAAACTCGTAGACCACAAGACACAGGTGTTGACCTACCTGGATCCGTGACCTGGTGTGGGATGATCTTGTTCATCATGTAGTTGGGGATCATGACCAGTATGGACACGACCACCACGACAAACACGGCGATCCTGGCCCGTATGAGTCGTCGCACGCGCGTGATGTGACCTTTGGCAGGTGAGAAGATGTGTTTGTATCTGGGGGAGACAAATCAAGCTGTCAGTTGTCGTGTAAGGGGGGTAATCAGATTTAAAAAAATACATTTTTAAACAGAAACAATAGTTCCATAACTGAAACTTTCAGACAATAACTAATGTTACAAAGAAGGGGGGGGGGGGGGGACGGAGCATTTAGACTTAAAAATATGACATCGTTTTATAGCAGTCATTTCGTGAAAATATTAGCATGCAAATTACAATGGCAACCATCTGGCATCGCGTAGGGGAGACAATAAAAAACAAAATGTTTTGAAAATAGATTTATCATAACACGTATGTAGTTAAGTTACGGGTTCTTTTCGTGCTGGTTGAAAAATAAAACATAAGATATTTGTGTCGTTGAATTAAATTTCTTTAAAGAGAATAATGATAAAAAAAAGAATTGGGCGTATAAATTAGCTAAAGACGCTTCTATCAGAGGCGTAGCGACCCTTCCCGGCGCCCGGGGACAAACTTTTCAATTTGCACCCCCCTTAAGATTTCGATTTGCACACCCCCCTCCCCCCTCAAACTTTCGATTTGCACCCCCCTCGACCTTTCAATTTATTTTTCCAACCCATTTTGGCGCCCCCTAAGATCGGCGCCCGGGGACATATGTCCCCCCCCCCCCCCCGCACGCTACTGGCTTCTATGGATTTTTTTTTAGAGTTTTCTCTACAACATAGGTTCCAACAGTTTCGATAAACCCCTATGTAGCCCCCTCCCCCATCGATCAAGTGCAAACAACAGAAACACGAAACCAGGGCGCGGTGCCCCCCCCTCTATCCACGTCATTAAAACACATGATTTTCATGTCTAAGGGCAGAAAACTCGGGTTGCAGATTAAATTAATTAAGTTCGCCCACGCTTTCAAATTTTTAACACTTGTTTTCCTAGTCAAAGACCCACTAGACATAAATTAGTGTTTTAAGGACGCCGCTGGGTGTGTGTGTGTGGTGTGTGTGTGGTGTGTGTGTGTGGTGTGTGTCTAGTGTGTGTGTGGTGTGTGTGTGGGTGTGGTGTGTGTGTGGGGGGTGGTGAGTGTGTGTGGTGTATATGTGTGTGTATGTGGGGGGGGGGGGTGAGTGTGTGTGGTGTGTATGTGTGTGGGTGTGTGTGTGTGGGTGTGGGTGTGTGTGTGTGGGGATGAGTGTGTGTGGTGTGTATGTGTGTGTGTGGGGGGGGTGAGTGTGTAGTGTGTGTGTGTGGGGGTGAGTGTGTGTGGTGTGTATGTGTGTGGGTGTGGGTGTGTGTGTGGGGGGGTGAGTGTGTGTGGTGTGTATGTGTGTGTGTGGGGGGGGGTGAGTGTGTGGTGTGTGTGGGGGGGTGAGTGTGTGTGGTGTGTGTATGTGTGTGTGTGTGTGGAGGGGATCAATGTAGCCAGTACATCGCGTGTTTGATGAAAAAGAAACAACAATCTTATTGATTGGTCTCCCCTTCTTCGTTTAATAAACAATCACTAGTCAGCTGATTCCGTCCCCACTCTCCCCACCCCTACATCTAGTGATGGTCTGTCAAAAGCTGTCTGACTGGCTGACCGCTGTCCACACACTGATTTAAAAATTTCCCATACATTTTTCACTTCGTTAGCTTCGCAAAATAAATGAGCTATTTGTTTCTGCATGAAGAGTTGAGATTATTTTTTAAAGTAATACATTTTTCTTAAACCAAATAACAAAATAACTGTTTGATTAGTTAAAGTGTTATCTTACATAAGCTTACTAAAAATATAAAGGCAACTACTAGAATATTATATCCGGGTTCAAGTCAGTAGACCTTTCCTGAGTCTGATGGGTACCTAACTCACGTTAGGAAGAGTAAAGGCGGCTGGGTATAGTGCTGACTACACTATCACATCATATGCCGAGGTCACAGAAACAAATGAACTCTACTGCACTTGCCCCATAGACCGCCAGGTTTGAAAGGGAAACTTACTAGAATATCAATGGTGTTTTTGGAACAACCGATCAATCATATCTAAATTTTCCATCAATTACAATTTTTTTCCTAATTACAAAACCTGCATTAGAAAATGAAACAAGACAGTAAGAATAAGAACATTTAAGCATGATTGTTATTTTGCATTGAAAATACCAAAAAAAAGAATACAATGTTCCATTCAATGTTTACTGATTTTAAATATCCCTTCTAAACTCTAACAAACTGTTTTTAAGTTGTCGTTACAACATCTCGACAGTTAATATCGACGTGTGTTTTTCTAAATAAATTAATAATTTTCCGGCGCTAAAAAGATTTTTGTTGACTTAACTATAATTATAAATTTAACCCTTGAATAGTTGAAGAAAAATGCCAAAGCACAATAAAGTTTAGTTTTTTTCTTGATTTTTTTCCTAATGATACTTTAATACGACAAATACCCACTTAATGAAAAGAACACATTTTTCCTAATTTAAATCCATGTAAATTGGGCCTACAGATGTATAATTACATGATGCCATTTAAGGCTTCCCTTTTATACAGTTTCTCACGTTCCACCCCCCCCCCCCCCGTCCCCACCTAACATACATTTTCTGATGAAACCAATTCCATCTGCTGCCCACAGAAGTAGGACGATCTTTCCACCAGAACACACACAATTTATTCAGATTAAAATCATTTTCGGAAAACTTTATTTAACTAGGTATGTTTGTTATCCGCCCTTTCTGTTTTAGCCGTCTGTCGAGCGCCCTATTTTTGTTTACTGCGTCTGTAGGCAGCCATATTTGCCGCCTAAAATAACCTTTCTGTTCTCGGAGCTTCCTCTTACCGTCGCTTTTGTTTCGTTAAATTTGTGTTCATTACGTCAAGTTTTATAAAAAATGTGATTAAATATTCCGAAATGTTTCTAATGGCCCATGTTTGTCGCAAAACTTGCCCTCACCGCTCTATGCACGTGCTAGCATTGAAGCGTCATTTATTATTCATGTATCCACAGCCTGTATGAAATTTACTGACACGAATATTTTTGTCGATAAAATTTGCAGCAAAAAAAAAAAAAAAAAAGACATCGTTTTGGGAGAATGTAGGGTCTGCAACAGAAGGTTTTTTGAAAATCAATTTTCTTAACACACTCACAAAAAAAAAGTTCTCATTATAGAAAGTTTAATATTTCTACAAAACATTTCAACAGAACAAAAAAGTCTGTTGAAACTGAGACATTGCTCCAGAAAAAATTTTTTTCGAGAAAATGGGAATATTTTTTTTAGGTAAAAAATTATGACAAAGCTCGGATGTCAAAACTAATTCTTCTATGTAACGTATAAGGGAGGTAATTCCTACATGATGTCATGCAATCGGAGCAAATATTCTCCCCCCCCCCACCCAACGTGGCCACACGTCATCTAAAAAAGTAAACACCTCCCCCACCCCCAATATGACGCGATAAGTAGGTCAGTTCATACTCAACTACACATATACTACTTACTATTAGTTTCATATTTATATGTTCCATTTCTTGGCTTTTAATTTAAGCAGATAGCCCACATGACTAAAACATTTGCTTAATAATTCGGTCAGTCGCTTACGTCAATCTTAACTCTACAGGACAATAATCTGCTGAGTCGGCTAAACAAGAGTTGAACAACAGTTCACCTCAGTGGCCTGACTGACCAGCGATTGATAATACTTGATCCTAAAATCTCCAGATTTTTAGTAATTATCTTAATTATTTTATGTGACCATTTTAAAAAGTAAGTAGGTTAAAATTAGAGATTCTTACGGTGTCATCGGAAACGAATTCATTTTGAAGTTGTGAAGGAAATTGATGTTTCAGAACGGGGATTAAACTGGGTTGCACAATTTGAAAACAAACCCACCCATCAACCCACAGAAAGCCAAAACAATTTGATGTAGAAGAATATTATAATAGATGGCGGTACTAGAGCAAAATATTTATCTCTATTAACTTCAGGTGTGAGCCCCCCCCCCCCCCCCAGTTTCCCAGACAAACAGCTCGATTAATTTTATGAGTTGGAAATATTAGGGATTAACGGTTTGGATGTTTAAGGGATTAACATTTAAGAAGAAAACATTTTAACGGATATACGAGTGGATTAAAAATTTAAATGTCCAGTTAAAAAACTTGTATTGAAAGTAAATTCTACAACAAACTAGCTTCGTGACATTTTTACGCCGTATTTCATGGGGTTTATGGAGGGTGGGGAAGTCGGGGGGATCTATGACAATATCAATTTCCACTTAGGATGTACGTTTCTGACACGGATATTCAATACAAATAATTTTTGTCTCACATTTTCTACGCCAAGACACATATGAGTGTTAATCAACGGATCTTTCGTTGTCAAACTAAACTGAAACACAAACCACATTGAAATAAAACAAACATATTTTTTTCCTCGTGTTTAAGCATAAACTAAACAACCGCTAATTGAAGAGCTAGACATAAATATTTTAAGAAGCACTGATTTAGAAACCGGATGCCGAACTAAAATATTAGAAATTTTAGAGCCGACATTTTAGAAGAACCGGATACGTTTGGTATTTGTTTAGTAGACCGGAGATAATTTAAGCGGAACTTGACACCTCGGGATGGTGTAAGAAAAACATGACAACCAAATCGGTATAGTTAGTTTTAAGCTCATTAAGTAAGGCGTGACAATTAGAAGTATGATGTGTGAGGTTCCAGACCTGTCTTAAGGTCCTTGTAGATCCAGAGATTTGTTTGGGGATGTTTGAAGTTGCAGATTTGGAGCTAGGCTTTTGTTTGATGGCTAGAGAGTTAGGGTTTTGTTTGATGGCTAGAGAGTTAGGCTTTTGTTTGATGGCTAGAGAGTTAGGGTTTTGTTTGATGGCTAGGGTTTTGATAATGGTTAGGGTTTTGTTTGATGGCTAGAGAGTTAGGCTTTTGTTTGATGGCTAGAGAGTTAGGCTTTTGTTTGATGGCTAGAGAGTTAGGCTTTTGTTTGATGGCTAGAGAGTTAGGCTTTTGTTTGATGGCTAGAGAGTTAGGCTTTTGTTTGATGGCTAGGGTTTTGATAATGGTTAGGGTTTTGTTTGATGGCTAGAGAGTTAGACTTTTGTTTGATGGCTAGAGAGTTAGACTTTTGTTTGATGGCTAGAGAGTTAGGCTTTTGTTTGATGGCTAGAGAGTTAGGCTTTTGTTTGATGGCTAGAGAGTTAGGCTTTTGTTTGATGGCTAGGGTTTTGATAATGGTTAGGGTTTTGTTTGATGGCTAGAGAGTTAGGCTTTTGTTTGATGGCTAGAGAGTTAGGCTTTTGTTTGATGGCTAGGGTTTTGATAATGGTTAGGGTTTTGTTTGATGGCTAGGGTTTTGATAAGGGTTAGGTTTTCGTAAATGGCGTTTTTTTTAATTATTACGGGTTAGGGTTTTGTTAAGTATAGGGTTGTGGCTTTGTTAAGAATTAGGGTTTTGTTTGGAGTAATTTATGGTTTCAGAACTCCGGGCTGTTATATGCTGTTATATTCTTGCTTTTGAAATTTTAGTAGCCATTTATGTCACATACAATGACCCGAAACAAAGCGACTAGGCGTACACACTCACGCACATAAACACGCACAGTCACATACAACAGTGACGATGATTGGCCCACAACTGGAGTCAACGGTTGGACCACAGTCAACAGTTGGCCCACAGCTAGAGTGAACAGTTGGCCCACACTCAACAGTTGGCACACAGCTAGAGTCAACAGTTGGCCCACACTCAACAGTTGGCCCACAGCTAGGCGTCAACTTTAACTTGTTAACATCTACCGCTCCCAGAAGTGCAAGCAGCCTACTCCTGGAACCCGGAACAACGCCATCACCAACAGTAATTGTGCATAGTGCTACAACATCCGGGCAAATAACCACATTAGTCAAACACCGACTGAAACCTTGAGAGTTGCAGGGAAAAACACGCGCATTAGCGAGTGTGTTTTTAAAGCGGCAAACACAATTTGGACTCGACCGGTTTTCTGACGGGTTTGTGTGCTAGTACAACTTGGATTGCCGTACGGAGCCGGCCGTACGGAGCCGGACGTCCGGCACGTTGGCGTGTCTGTATGATAACGAAATTTGTCATCAATTTGCCGCAACAAACGTGGTGACTGTCGAGACTTCCTGCTGTTGGTTGGTGATTAGAGATGTTTTATCTCCCCTTTATACCTCTTTTATTATCCGCCCTTGTTCAATATTGATAAGGGACAAACTATTGACTGTCGTACTTTATGTCTTTTGTTTATTTTTTTCGGTAAAATGACGTGATAAAAAAATAATTAGAGGAGTTTGGGTACATTAACATTGTACTGTTGTATCCACTAAACAGATGTCTAAATTCTTCAAAATATGAATATAACTACCCACTATCATACACACATCACATACACACAATGACCCGAAACAAAACAACTAGGCATACACACGCACGCACATACACACATACACACACGCACACACAGTCACACACAGTCTCACACGTACACACAGTCGCACACAGTCATACACACAGCCACACACGCACACACACACAGTCACACATACAGTCACACACACATAAACTCACACACACAGTCACACACAGAGTCATACACACACACTAGCACACACACAGCCATACACACACAGTCGCACACACATAGTCACACACACAGTCATACATACAGTCACATCCACACACACACACACACACACACACATACACACCCTTACCTAAACATCGCCAACGTGACGCCTAGCCAGATGCTGATGGTGTGTGTTGTTGACGTGATGTTCACGTGAAAGATGAGGAACGTCATCCAGCCTGAAATGTAGAGAGAAAATTATCCAATCAACATCGCACAATATTTCACTAATCACATATTTCTGAATACATACATATACACACGCACACACACATACACACATATATACATGTCAGACCGACAGTAAATCTACAGACCAGCAAAAAGATTGGTTCGAAATGTCACGTGGTATTAACTCTCTACCGGCCAGACGTAAACTCCCAGTAACTCTTGAGTTAATTCACTTGACCCTCCTACACACCGGGTCAGCTGTCGTTAACCCTTTGCTCCCCAGCTCCCCACAAATTGGCTCCAGTCGGGGTAATTTATTATATTGTTGGCTGTCTGTGGATCTAAAGGGTTAAGTGTCTGCTCCTAGGTGTGGTAGAGGGTTAAAATTTATGGGCTCTCTTCTCCACTAGCCAGGTCGATCTTTGAGGGAAGGCACATAGCTCTACAGCAGTTTTAAGATCTTTGAGGGAAGGCACAAAGCTCTACAGAAGTTTTAAGATCTTTGAGGGAAGGCACATAAAAAAAAGTTTTTAAAAAAGTCTTCTCCTATCTTAATTGTAATGTTGGAAGGTATTTCATTTAGGCTCCGGACTAATAGGCTCCGTCTTAATGGCTCTCGACAAATAAGATCCCTCATATAGGCTCCCGACTAATAGGCTCCAGTCATTCAGGCTCCCGACAAAACGGCTCCCGCTACTACAACTCCCGACAAAACGGCTCCCGTCATTGCTTCCGAAGCGTTTGTCCATTCAAGATCAAACTACAAGGCAGCTGTTGTTTGCCTTGGGAGTTTTCTCATTTAGATGAGTTGCTGTCCCCAGCCTCATCTGCCTGGGTGTTCGAACTCGAGGCTTTTCGATCAAGCTGCGATTTTTTCTGATAGTTTTATCTACAGTAGTCTAGGAGGCGGTTGTAGGATGACCAGCATTCGCCTTTTCAACTCCCAGTGGATACTAGGCCATGTCCAACATGTCCAACATACTTGCAAGCTTTTCTAGCACTGGTCTACTGACCATGTGACATAACAACCATCTCAAACCCCAGTTTTTAAAATAATTTGGGAAACAAAACACGTTTCACTAGCTTCAATACAAAAGGCAGGAAAAAATATTAAATAACCGGAAATTAGAATCCGTTTTTGTGTCAAATTTTGGAAAATACTCCCAGATATTCTAAAGATACTCGACTAGTGCAAACAATTTAACGGCTGAATCAGTTTTGTAAATTGAAAAAAAAAATTAGTTTTCTAAGGCAAGGCAAGTATTGCGGGATTGCAGTTAGGGGGGGGGGGGGGGGGAAACTGTATGTGTGTGTGTGTTGGTATATGCTGTGCGGTGTTTGGTGTGTGTGTGTGTATGTTGCTATGATATTCTAAGGAGATGGCTTTAAACCTTTCTCTATCCGAGCAAATGAGCCATCTTAAAAATTACTGCTACTTATAAGATTTCGTCTGTAGATTTTAAAATTACTCTTAGCACTGATACTTAAAAAAGTAAAATTTTATCTTTAAACTCAAGACCGAAGCATTTTTTACAACTGTTTATTTGACAAGTTTTTCTGGGCTATCAAGAGAATCACACTGTTCTTTTAGTGAGTGACTGCACAAGGCTCTGTCAGGTGGAAGCGGTGTGCGAGAACACATTTCATTACAGGACTGAACACATGTCATTGCGCCGTCATTTCTTCGTGACTTGAGCCTTATTTGAAGGGACGGCGTGGTCAGAAAGTAGAGCGCAAGACAGCTAACCCAAAAACCTCGAGTTCGGAGTCCACCCAGCTGTGATGGGTACCTGGCTAGTTGGAGAAAGTAAACGCGTCTAGGCGTTGAAAAAACCACACTATCCCTATATGAGATGAGGTCATAGGAACAGATGAACAGTGTATCTTCAGTCTTATAGGCAGCTGGGTCCAAATACAGCTATTACAACTATCCTGAAATGTTATTGTAAATCGTTTAAAAAATATGTCGACTAATTATTTAAAAAGAAAGCAAATCGAAATATCAGAAATACAAAAATATTTCATTTATTAAATTTTCGGGTTTTGATGTTTGGTTCATCTGGTAAAATATAATACCTTTTTATCACGTTTCTAGTCGTGTGGTGCTTTAGAGAGGTCGGTAACGAGGCTAGTTAGATATTTCTGGAGCTATTAAAGGACTAAAAAATTCTTGTCTCTATACAAGGACTAAAAAATTAGTTAAAGGTGAGAATATCTAAGACAAGACATTGTATGTAGAGAAGTCTTGGGAATGTCAGGTCGCTTGGGCTAGGCTTCTAATGAAAGTAGAGTCAGGAAATGAACGTTGTCACTTAATTAAAAAAGTAATTAGCTTACATTTTATTTCTCTAAAGCTTATGATACGCACCTAAAATATAATCATTTGTAATTACACACAATGTCACGGTGAAAGGGCCCACCAAGGTCAAGGTGAAATATCACACCAGGGTCAATGTGAAATACCACACCAAGGTCAAGGTGAAATATCATAACAAGGTCAAGGTGAAATATCACACCAAGTTCAAGATGAAACACAACAAAGTCAAAGTGAAACATCACACCAAGGTCAAGGTGAAATATAACACCAAGGTCAGGACCAAATACCACACCAAGGTCGAGGTGACTTACCCCAGGAGTTTCTTCCCGAGCGGTCGTATGACGTAGTAAGGCAGTAGAAATGCAGCGAGAAGGGCACGTAGGAGACCATGGTCAGCAGGTCGAACACGGCCAGCCAGGTGAGGATGCAGTTGACCGGCGTGCGCATGTGCTTGCGCGTGAGCACGGTGATGTTGAGCACGTTCATCGGAATCCCGAACGCGCAGACGATGAGGCTGATGACGCCGTGGAGGGAGGAGTAGGCGTCGCCCAGCACGTGCAGGGCTGACATCTCCTGCTGCGGCCAGGAGCCGTTGAGATCCGGCTCCGGCACGTCGTCATGCCGGTACTTGCAGACACACGGCGAGGTGTTGGTCAGCGGCTGGACGTCCACGGAGGTCCAGTTGGTGCCGACGTCCAGGTACATGGCACCGGCTCTACCAGGGTTGGCTCACTGTCTGTAGACTACACGTCATGGCAGCTTAAGCTTGGGGCAGCTCCTTCAACGTTTAGCTCCAGAGCTTAGACAATTTGTACGCCAAGTTCAAGGATCTGTTTTCACGAATTTTCTGTAAGAGGAGACAAGAAACAAACATAATTGAGTTTCAGCAATAAGGGACATAATAAGCTCTAACCCAATGTTCCGGGTGATGTTTTCTATCATGGGTATGGCCTGACAGAGTACAGGCTAGCTAATACTCAAGGCTAGAGTTCAAATCCTAACTCAACAATATGACTGTTATTTATCGAACATCGAGTCGAAATGGAGATAAAATTATCTTAATGTTAAGGTTAATAGAACAGATGAACTCCACTTCATCTACACCCAGCCGCAACTTTAGATCTATGCATAACTTCTGTTTTTATTACTGAACTTGTTGTTTTTAAAATACATATTACAACATGTAATTTATATTTTGTAAACTTTGTAATAATTATCATGTGAAAACTATAATTTTGTGAAAAACTATAGTATGTGTATTGATGTTTTAATTTTGTGCACATAAAATGTAATAATGTTTACAATGTTTCTGAAATGGTTTATGAAGCAAAAAGCTTTTTGTTTATTTTCCCTCCCCACTGAGAAAGACGCAATTGTTGGCTAACAAAACATTCTCCATCAAATCTCAACAATCCACCCGCCAACTTAACATTAAGCCTGGCCAGTGTTGGCGAACAAGGGGGGGGGGGTGACGTTCAGATGGATTGTCTGCTAATCCGTGGCTAAATCCACTGTATGGGTGCACATACACTAAAAACAATTATTCTGTCAGTCGCTTGACTATGGCATGAAAAATGAGGTGGTGAAATTAACCACTGGATAGCATTGAGTTAGTGAAATTAACCATAGAATAGCATTGAGGTGGTGAAATTAACCATTAAATAGCATTGAGGTGTTGAAATTAACCATTGAACAGCATTTAGATGGTGAAATTAACTATTGAACAGCATTTAGATGGTGAAATTAACTATTGAATAGCATTGAGTTGTTGAAATTAACTATAGAATAGCATTAAGGTGTTGAAATTAACCATTATAAAGCTTTAAAGAGATGAAAAGGCGTGATGATTAAACAGTAAATATGTGCCCATGACCACTGAAAGCTATTAAAATCCTGAACAACAACTCCCCTGATACCCATTTAACCTTCACACTGACCAACAGGCTGAGATGGTGACAGGCCAAGTAAATCTAACTGGACAGACCGCTGCAGGATTGCTCCCAGCGGGCGCCTTCTGACGTCATCAAATCTAACACAGACATTCGTTTTAGCTTAAAGTGCGACTTCGGGACGTCCCATCGTCCCGCCATTAGCCGGCTAATGACGACATGGACCGGTTATCTGTAGGAAGTTGCCTACTGTTGTTGCCGTTATTAAATAAAGTTAAAAATAAAATACTTAAAAAAAACTTTTTAAAAAACCACGTTTTTCTTGTGGACTAAAAAGTAGAAAATAAATTTTTCTTCCGACGCTAGGGGATCTACCAATGACTGCTCGTAGATTTTGTGCTTCCTCGAGCTGTGCAGGTTCTTGTGATGACTGTTCATACATTTGATGACAAAAAACGTGGGTACGTTCACCATCAAATTTCCAAAATTCGTGCGTTGTGTGCTTTTCGCCTTAATCATAAATCTGCCCGACCCACGTTTTTTGTCATCAAATGTATGAACCAGGGGCGGAACTACAGTGCCGCCAGACCCCGCAATGCGGGGGGGGGGGGGGGCCCACGCCGATTAGGGGGCCCACAGCCGCCCATAATCATTTTTTAAAAAGCTAAAATTAATTTTCTTGCATTGTTGACCTGATGGTTGTAATGAAAAAATAATACTGTAGCTGCGGTTGGAGTATCTTTATTCTATAGACACAATCACACGCTCTTGTATATTCTTTTTCCTACAATCAAACACACGCTGTTGTCGGCAAAATTCTTTTGAAAAAACATCAATTGCGCGAGAGACCGCTAGATATTAAGACGGCTTTTTGAGAACATCCCAAATTTGGTACTGATGGATAAAAGCACATCGGTGCTTTGTTGTCCCTTTTAAGTTCCTTTCTCAGACCTCCCCTCCCGCTCTAGCCTTACAAGAAGCGAATAGATAGCGCCTCAACAACTAAACTGACTCGTAGCGGTGGTAGTGTAGACAAACTAGCGCTCCAACAACTAATATCCAAAAAATAAAATGCAGACATTGTTTACATTTAATAACCACTGTTCTAGAAAACAAGGCAAACGCCTCAAATAAATACATGAATGATAGTATGTTATATATATATATATATATAAATATATATATATATATATATATATATATATATATATATATATATATATATATATATTAGTTTCGTCACTGGCACCTTGATAGAGGTTTTGTAAATAACAAGCAGATAACAGATATAATACAGTAGTGATTTTATATAGTAGCTAAGACATGCTGTTGCGTAAAAATTAAAAAAAATATATACACATGAGCTATAGTGTGAAACAGGGGCGTAGCGAGGGGGGGGGGGGCGGGGGGTGCGGACCGCACCGGGTGACACCATTTAGGGGGGAGACACCAAGGCAAAAAATAGCAAAATATATAGAGAAAAACTCGAGGGGGGGGGGGTGCAAATCGAAAGTTTGAGGGGGGGGGGGTGCAAATCGAAAACTTGAGGGGGGGGGGGGGTGCAAATCGAAAATTTGAAAGTTTGTCCCTGGGAAGGGTCTCTATACCTCTGGGGGGGGGGGGGGGTGACACCATTAAGTGCCGCACCGGGTGACACCCGACCTCGCTACGCCACTGGTGTGAAAGATAGTCAAACCACTTCCATAAATTATTTCCCTTTTTCAAACAGCCTAATAGGGGTGCTCGTAAGCTCCTTTTAATAGATTTGTAATAATCAAATTAAACAGCAATTACTTATCTTAATTATTTTTTTTTTTTTAAAAGTACTAAAGAATGGTATAGTACAGGGGTTCCCAACCTTTTTTTACTCTAGAGCACATTCTAAAATAGCGGTAGGGTGGCGGGCACCACCTATTTTAAATCGACAAACTCCTTCCAGAGGCGTAGCGACCCTTCCCGGGGACAAAACTTTCGATTTGCACCCCCCCTCAAACTTTCGATTTACACCCCCCCCTCAAACTTTCGATTTGCACCCCCCTCAAACTTCGATTTGCACCCCCCACACCCTCAAATTTTCGATTTGCACATCCCCCCTCTCCCTCAAACTTTCGATTTCTATCCCCTTCAACCTTTCAATAATGTTTATGAAAAAAATTCTGTCTCTATGGAGAGGCGGGCACATACGAATCGTTCGGCGGGCGCCATGGCGCCCGCGGGCACGGGGTTGGGAACCCCTGGTATAGTATAATAATGAAATGTAGTTAAAACTAATAATATAAATAAAAAAAAAACATAAAAATAAACATAACACGAGACACCATTACTTATACAAAGCTTTATGATTTATCTACTTTTAACCGACTTAATGATTAGGAGTAATAAGGCAAACATAAATGAAAACAGAGATTTTCAAAACAGACCAATGCACTCATACACATGACATGTTGTTGTGATTATATTTAATTGAATTTTTTTTCAAAACCCGATCAAGCCAGAAATGAGTATCCTTTGTTCGTATTGTGTGTTTATATATATATATATATATATATATATATATATATATATATATATATATATATATATATATATATATATATATATATATATATATATATATATATATATGGGGGGGGGGCCCAAAAATGTTTTTTGCGGGGTGGCCCATTTTTTCTAGTTCCGCCACTGGTATGAACAGTCATCACAAGAACCTGCACAGCTCGAGGAAGCACAAAATCTACGAGCAGTCATTGGTAGATCCCCTAGGGTCGGAAGAAAAATTTATTTTCTACTTTTTAGTCCACAAGAAAAACGTGGTTTTTTAAAAAGTTTTTTTTAAGTATTTTATTTTCTCCTTTTTAGTCCGTTGCTACACATGACAAACGTGGTTTTTAAAAAGTTTTTTTTATAGTTTATTTTCTACTTTATCTAATGACTTGATTAAGTATGACGTGACTAAGTGTTTTTAAATACATACAAATTTAGAGGATTTTTTATCAAAATAAAAAGGATCAAAAGGTTTTGAATGCTTTTAGGTAGTTGGCCCACCCACCTTAAGGCTAGGGTTTACATATACAAGTATAGGGCTAAAGATTCTACAGGAACCGGTTACAGGCTGAAAACAGCACAACCCGGCTTTTAAAAAATAAGTGATGGTAAAAACTGAACACCTTTGCCGGCTACATTAACTAATCCCTGACCGGCTGTAAAAAACATGACCGGCTGTAAAATACATGACCGGCTGTAAAATACATGACCGGCTGTAAAATACATGACCGGCTGTAAATACATGACCGGCTGTAAAATACACGACCGGCTGTAAAAAACATGACCGGCTGTAAAATACATGACCGGCTGTAAAATACATGACCGGCTGTAAAATACACGACCGGCTGTAAAATACAGGACCGGCTGTAAAATACACGACCGGCTGTAAAATACATGACCGGCTGTAAAATACATGACCGGCTGTAAAATACACGACCGGCTGTAAAATACATGACCGGCTGTAAAATACATGACCGGCTGTAAAATACATGACCGGTTGTAAAATACATGGTCTAGCTAACTGCCGGCTACACAGAACTTATCATTTTTATCTTTCTTTTTGTGTGCATCTCGCTCGGTAGCAAGGATAAAGTTGACTGACAATAAAGATAAAGTAGTTGACTGATAGGGGGATAAAGTTGACTGACAGCAAGGATAACCTTGACTGACAGCAAGGATAAAGTTGACTGACAATAAAGATAAAGTAGTTGACTGATAGGGGGATAAAGTTGACTGACAGCAAGGATAACCTTGACTGACAGCAAGGATAAAGTTGACTGACAGCAAAGATAAAGTTGACTGACAGCAAGGATAAAGTTGACTGACAGCAAAGATAAAGTTGACTGACAGCAAAGATAAAGTTGACTGACAGCAAGGATAACCTTGACTGACAGCAAGGATAAAGTTGACTGACAGCAAAGATAAAGTTGACTGACAGCAAGGATAAAGTTGACTGACAGCAAAGATAAAGTTGACTGACAGCAAGGATAAAGTTGACTGACAGCAAAGATAAAGTTGACTGACAGCAAGGATAACCTTGACTGACAGCAAGGGATCCACCCAGATAGCGAATTAAGCTGATGAGTGTGTTTGAGTTTCGAGGATGGCCCCCAAATGTCAAACATATTTAACTTGTCACGCAATACATCCGATCCTTATGGGAGATAATTTCAAAGAATTGTGGCGTCTTTGGAATCGATTCTCGCTGGAAGGCTAGTTCAGAGGGTCCACGACAAAACTTGAGGTTGACATTGTCTGGGAAATTTCATGTCGTCTGCTTGTAAGAAAGTTTGTGGGAGTGATGGTCAATTTTCCCGCATGAAAGTAAAAGTAAAACATCAAGGCGGTATGAATGTTGCACACAGAAAATTGCACATGTAAATGTTGCACACAGAGAATTGAACAAGTATAAAGTTGTACACAGAAAATTCCACAAGTATAAATTTGTACACAGAAAATTGAACAAGAATAAAGTTGTACACAGAGAATTGAACAAGTATAAAGTTGTACACAGAAAATTGAACAAATATACAGTTGCAAACAGAAAATTGCACATTTGAATGTTGCACGTGGAAAATTGTATATTTGAATGTAGCATTGCTCGTGAATCTAGCATACTAATTAAATTGCAAAACAAATCTATTTGTAACAAAAAAAATGCAGCATTCAAAATATGTTTTCAGCACATTATGAACTAGACAACAGAATAAATTAATCATCGATGATACAGATTTTACACAGTGTCTATGCTAATCACAAAAGTTTTCAAACCGTGTCTATTCTAATAAAAGCATCGGGCTGATTAAAACATTATTTTTGCAAATACAATATCGACTAAAATATAGCGAAGTAAAAAAACAAATCTGAATTCTTTTTTTTTAAGACCACTAGGACTCCGCCCAAAAATCTACAGCACCTTTCTTACTTTTATTATTAAATCTTTGTAAATCCAGAAATTTGCGAAAAATACAACGATTCCAATGATTCACTACGATGTATTTTTAAAATATATTTTTTAAATTTTCGAAAATTTTAGATGTTCTGATTTTCACTTATTAATCAAATTAATGCGATTATTTCCTGTCATTTAAGAATTTTTTTTAATATAATGAATAGATGAAAAACAGAAGAAACTTACATAACGAACTAATCCTGAGTGAAACTAGAGCTAGTAATTTTGTTTATTTACTTTAGGCAAGTAATCCAGACGGAGCAAACAAGACGTCCTTTCTAATTGTCTGCTCGGCGAGAAGCAGACGACTACTGGTACCAGACGACAGGTCCCCCGGAGCATCGATCACGGCTCGCGATGAGACGAGCGGTGCTGTCCCCTTCATTCCTGGCTGCCCCCTTCAGTCGGTCCTTGCCTGGTCGCAGACACGTCTCAACACGGGCTGTCCGATGGCCAGGGAAGTGCCAAGAAATTTTACGTCTGTTGTGGACATTTCGGATTCCACTTTGGACATTTCCTGGCAGACGACACACTTAACATCAGACGTGAGGAGGACTTATGAAAAGTAATGTACGTCAGAGTCACGTCATCACGGACTATGTGCTCCATACATCCGTGTTAAAATTTGAACTCTAGGGTCAAAGTTTAACCCAACCACCCATTTTTAATTATTTTTTTTTAATGATGATGTTTTGTAAATTACTGTATGTTTTCCCCGACACCTCATGATATAGCCCACCACGTAGTGTTTTGCTAAACAAATAATTTTGCTTATTCCACGAAAAATATTTACCCAACCATGTTATGGCTGCTTTTATTACACAGTCAAATTCACTAATCGTTTCAGTAGTTTATTGTATACAGAATATGTTCCTTGACAAATAGTTTCAAGTTTCAGTAGTTTTATGTCTACAGAATATGTACATGTCTAATAGTTTCAGTAGTTTTAATGTCTACAGAATATGTACATGTCTAATAGTTTCAGTAGTTTTAATGTCTACAGAATATGTACATGTCTAATAGTTTCAGTAGTTTTAATGTCTACAGAATATGTACATGTCTAATAGTTTCAGGAGTTTTAATGTCCACAGAATATGTACATGTCTAATAGTTTCAGTAGTTTTAATGTCTACAGAATATGTACATGTCTAATAGTTTCAGTAGTTTTAATGTCTACAGAATATGTACATGTCTAATAGTTTCAGTAGTTTTAATGTCTACAGAATATGTACATGTCTAATAGTTTCAGTAGTTTTAATGTCTACAGAATATGTACATGTCTAATAGTTTCAGTAGTTTTAATGTCTACAGAATATGTACATGTCTAATAGTTTCAGTAGTTTTAATGTCTACAGAATATGTACATGTCTAATAGTTTCAGTAGTTTTAATGTCTACAGAATATGTACATGTCTACTAGTTTCAGTAGTTTGATGTCTACAGAATATGTACATGTCTAATAGTTTCAGTAGTTTGATGTCTACAGAATATGTACATGTCTAATAGTTTCAGTAGTTTGAATGTCTACAGAATATGTACATGTCTAATAGTTTCAGTAGTTTGAATGTCTACAGAATATGTACATGTCTAATAGTTTCAGTAGTTTTAATGTCTACAGAATATGTACATGTCTAATAGTTTCAGTAGTTTGAATGTCTACAGAATATGTACATGTCTAATAGTTTCAGTAGTTTGAATGTCTACAGAATATGTACATGTCTAATAGTTTCAGTAGTTTGAATGTCTACAGAATATGTACATGTCTAATAGTTTCAGTAGTTTGAATGTCTACAGAATATGTACATGTCTAATAGTTTCAGTAGTTTTAATGTCTACAGAATATGTACATGTCTAATAGTTTCAGTAGTTTTAATGTCCACAGAATATGTACATGTCTAATAGTTTCAGTAGTTTTAATGTCCACAGAATATGTACATGTCTAATAGTTTCAGTAGTTTGAATGTCTACAGAATATGTACATGTCTAATAGTTTCAGTAGTTTTAATGTCTACAGAATATGTGCATGAAAGACGCTGTAATTATTGGTTGCTACATACAGTTCAGCTGTCTGCAATACGTTTTTACATAATTGCAACCCCCTCCCCCCCCCCCCCCCCAAGAAAAACCGTTTGCAGTCTTTAATATTTGGCCGAAGAAAAACAATAACACAAAGATAGCTCACGGACACGCTATCCCGAGGTTCTATCCCAAACTTCTATCCCAAAGTTCTATCTCAAAGTTCTATCCCGGATTTTTATCTTGGAGCTCTACCCCAAAGATCTGAAATATTTATATTCAAACTCTCAAAGAAAGATAGGAAACATGTAATCCTTTATACGTCTAAAATATCCCAATACAAATCGACTCATATAGAACTAAATTGTACTACGCTTACATGAATATATTATTATTGGAATAATTACTTTATCCACTTTTAAAAACTGATTTTTAGCTTGAGATAATTGTTAAAATATTACTTCCATGATGAAACTAATTTTAAATCCGTTTCCCGATTTAATAACAATCGTAAGTCTTACATTCAGTTATGGTCGCAGCATTTCTCTGCGTACACGGAGTCAGTAAAATCTCGTCTATAATCGAACACCGAGTCAGTAAAATCTAGTCTATCATCGAACATAGAGTCAGTAAAGAACACCGAGTCAGTAAAATCGTGTCTATAATCGAACACCGAGTCAGTAAAATCTAGTCTATCATCGAACATAGAGTCAGTAAAGAACACCGAGTCAGTAAAATCGTGTCTATAATCGAACACCGAGTCAGTAAAATCTTGTCTATAATCGAACACCGAGTCAGTAAAATCTTGTTTATTAGCGAAAAAAGATTCTGTTGCCCATTGTAGCCAGAAAGGGAAGTAAATTATTAGACTAATGAATCTTAGGGACTGTCAGAACCACACCTGATACTGCTTATTAAATTGATTAAATAAGACTTTCACAGCTTGAAGTGGAATTAATATTTTATTCCGACTGCGAGGTGAGATATTTTTGAGCTGAATTTTCTTGGAAGTTCAATTTTATGAAAATAAAATAAGTAACTTTAAGATTGAAAAATATGAAAACTGTTAAAAGCTAATGAAAAGTGACATTTTTAAAACTTGTTATTTCAAAAGCTAGATACTGTTAAAGCTTGATATATATTTTAAAGCTTGATATTTTCAAAGCTTGATATTATGAAAGCTTGATATTTTTTAAAGCTTGACATTTTTAAAGCTTGATACTGTTAAAGCTTGATATATATTTTAAAAACTTGTCATTTTAAACACGTTTTCATATTTTAATTTTTTATGAATGAATTTTAAAAAGAAAAATTGTAAATTGAAATTTAAAATCTTAAAAACATTTAGTGCAATCTTTATTTTTTCCGATCTGTTCTTTCTTAAGTCGACACACTACACATCTAGAAATTTATTCAAACTTGCCAGTAGCTAAATTTAAATTACAATTATCTGCCCCTTAGTAAAGACGATGGTCGGTTTTCAGATGTGAAATTTTCCGTGAACACAACTCACCTTGGTCAACTTGCCGTTGGAGCAATCATTTCACCAATAGGAAATTCTATGGCGGTTAACGTTTTTTAAAATTAATTATCAAGACTATATGAACACAACTTATTCCACTGAAATTGAGATATTCTTGCGTTGTCATTCGAAACGATTGTATTTGGAAAGTTCAAACGAAAACGTCGAAGTAGATCAAAAGTGAGATCATGGGTTTTGACCACAGATCCAGTGTTTCTTCCAGATTTTTTTCTCCGGGGGGGGGGGGGGGGGGCATTTGAAATTTTCGGGGGAGGGGGGGGGGGCGGTAGACTTTCTTTGGAGGGACGGACACTGTTAAAGTATATATTTTCTATATAAATTAAATAAATTTCATTTCGTTCTGTTTCGGCATATGAAGGGATAGTGTAGTCAGCACTATGCCCAGCCGCCTTTACTTTCCCTAAGGTGAGCTAGGTACCCATTAGAGCTGGGTGGGCTCAGTGGAGTCCTACGGACTCAAGCCATGGATCTGAACTCGAGGCTTTTGGGTTAGCGGTCGTGCGTTTTACCTTCTCACCACGCAGTTCCATTATCAATGTTGAGGTGAGGTCGTCAATTGTTTATCTTAACATCAAATTGGTGACCAAAACCGGATGTAGGCTATGAATATGACACCAGCAGATACACCATAGAGCCACGCTACGTTGACTCATCGCTGGGGTTTAGGCCTGACCAGACGGCACTTTCTAAAGTAGCAGACGATAGTTCAGGCGTGCGCGTCATAAAAGGAAGATGGAGTAGATATTAATGGCAAATGTCTGCTGTCTCTGATCTGTCATTGAGTCCTACGGTTCTGGAATCAAGGGCCATAACCCAACCATTTGGGACAGGAAGTCGCGATTGGTCAAGTCGGGTGTTGATCTCGTCTCGTAGAGTGCTCACGCACTGATCTAAATATAGAAATAGGTCAACGGGAATTGCTTTTTTAGATTTCGATGCGGTAGTTATCAAAGTCTGTTATCAAAGTTAATTATGATTGTTTGTTTTGGGAATAGAAATGAATAAACAGACAATTAGTTGCAAAAACTTTGTGTCAGTTTTAGATCTGAAACATTTCGAGGTAAGAAATTTTTTGGTTAAAACATTTCCTAAAATTTCGACAAGGATATAATAAGGTCACAAGAAATGGTAACAGATGACAAATGACATGACGAATGTAACTCATATGACATGATGTATGTATGACGGATGACGTAGTGTACATCTGACAAATGACAAATGCGTTCCCCACGAGTTAGAAACTAAGACCTTGAACCTTGCAATGACCTTTGCCATTCCTATTCAAGTTCAGATGATTCCGGAAATTCGCAAGCGTTTCTATTCCTAGCTTAAAATTCCGCATGAGATCACTCTGGCGGAATACACAACTTAAAACTCGTTTCAGCTTGAAAAAGTGCGCAGGGCAAAATTCACGCGGTCGCACGGGAGCTTCTAAAGTTAAAATTAAACTAAGTTTGTTTTAAAAATAGCTCTATTTCAAAATATATTTTTTTCTTTTTTTTTTTTTAAATCGGTTCTTTGCTAGGCGTAACATATCATAGGATTAGTATATGATTAAATTTAGATAGGTTTTAGATTTTTGGATGGTTGTAGTTGTAGGATAAAATAAGATTTATGATCATAGTTAAATTTAGGTCACATTTTATATAAGTGTTTTGAAGCTAGGTTTGTTTTTTTACCATCTAATTAAAAAGAAATAAAAAAAACTATTTTTTTATAATTGATTTATTAAACAACGACTTATCATCCACTAAAGCTTTCTCGTATATCGTGGGACTTCGTTATACAACAACATGGGATGGCGTGGTCTAGCGCTAGACTGCTAACCAGAAAGTCTCGAATTCGAATAGCGGTTTAAATCATGAGGACGTCCCTGAGTCCACTCAGCTCTGATGGGTACCTAAAGGTAAAGGCGGCTGGGAAAAGTGCTGACTATACTATGCCGAGGTCACAGAAACAGGTGAACTTCACTTGCCCCGTAGACCGTTAACCGAATATAATGTGTAAACAACGTTAACCGACTATAATGTGTAAACAACGTTAACCGACTATAATGTGTAAACAACGTTAACCGAATATAAAGTGACCATTAAACAACGTATCCAACGACTGTAGGACTTCCTAATTCGCCGTTACTCTGTAACTTCATCTCTGTAACTGACATATATTTACACTATTTACATCTTTACATCCAACAAAACAGTGTCTACATATTGACACTATTTACATCCAACAAAACAGTGTCTACATATTGACACTATTAACATCCAACAAAACACAGTGTCTACATATTGTCACTATTTACATACAACAAAACAGTGTCTACATATTGTCACTATTTACATAAAAAAACCACAGTGTCTACATATTGACACTATTTACATCTAACAAAACAGTGTCTACATATTGACACTATTTACATCCAACAAAACAGTGTCTACATATTGTCACTATTTACATCCAACAAAACAGTGTCTACATATTGACACTATTAACATCCAACAAAACACAGTGTCTACATATTGTCACTATTTACATCCAACAAAACAGTGTCTACATATTGACACTATTAACATCCAACAAAACACAGTGTCTACATATTGTCACTATTTACATCCAACAAAACAGTGTCTACATATTGACACTATTAACATCCAACAAAACAGTGTCTACATATTGTCACTATTTACATCCAACAAAACAGTGTCTACATATTGACACTATTAACATCCAACAAAACACAGTGTCTACATATTGTCACTATTTACATACAACAAAACAGTGTCTACATATTGACACTATTTACATCTAACAAAACAGTGTCTACATATTGACACTATTTACATCTAACAAAACAGTGTCTACATATTGACACTATTTACATCTAACAAAACAGTGTCTACATATTGTCACTATTAACATCCAACAAAACACAGTGTCTACATATTGTCACTATTTACATCCAACAAAACAGTGTCTACATATTGTCACTATTTACATCCAACAAAACAGTGTCTACATATTGACACTATTAACATCCAACAAAACAGTGTCTACATATTGACACTATTAACATCCAACAAAACACAGTGTCTACATATTGTCACTATTTACATACAACAAAACAGTGTCTACATATTGACACTATTTACATCTAACAAAACAGTGTCTACATATTGACACTATTTACATCCAACAAAACACAGTGTCTACATATTGACACTATTTACATCTAACAAAACAGTGTCTACATATTGACACTATTTACATCTAACAAAACAGTGTCTACATATTGTCACTATTTACATCCAACAAAACACAGTGTCTACATATTGTCACTATTTACATCCCATCCTGTCGCACTTGTAAGACTGCCCATCAGAAAATAGGACCCTAGCAAATCCATGTAGCGATGCCGCTATCTTGACGACTTGTTATCGATAGTGTCGTCTGATTCACCTGAACCCATAGTACAGCCCTCTCACACCCCCACACCCCTCCCACACCTCTCCCACACCCCTGTCAGCCGACGACCTCTTACTGTCTGTAACTGGTTACGTCATACCGTCTTGGAACATGTTTTGCTTAAACACTCAGGTGGGAGGGGGGGTGGGGAGGGGAGAGTATAAAAATAAACTGGCTGAACTAAGAACCGGAAGTTGTAGGTGATGGGGACAACGGTAAGCCCAGTCGGCCATCTTGTTATTGACTTCAGAACGAGGCCGTGGTTATCTTTTTGACTTGTTTTCTAATTTAGTCGTTGGATCTTCAAAAAAAAAAAAACAGCTCCCAAGGCCGCCCGCAAGTATTAGCTATTAAAGTTAAAAAGTTTCTGTGAGGGAGTGAGTGTGTGTGTGTATGTGTGTGTGTGTGTGTGTTTATAAAGGTGTGTGTACGTGTGCCTTTAAAATGTTGTTTAGCCACGCACCATTAAGCTTTTAACATTTTATATTTGATACAACATTATCAACGAAGCCTACTGACTTATATATTAGCGCCAGTACTTTAAATTTTAGATTCGACATAAAAAATAAATGTTTTGAATATTTAATTTCGTTATCACCGGAACGGCTTGTTTTATTAAAATGGAGAGTCTTATGTTTACATATAAATAACTTGCAGATTTGGACGGCGTGGTTGAATAGTAGAGCTTATGACTGCTGACATGAAAGTCTCGAATTCAAATCCCGTGCTGAGTCTGCAGGACGTCCTTGATTCAACCCAGCTCTTATGGGTACCTGACTCACGTTAGTGAAGCACAAGCGCCTGGGGATAGTGCTGACCACTTGTATGCCGAGGTCATTGAAACAGATGAACTCTACTTCATCTGCCCCACGTTTCTTGAGTACGAGGTGAAAAGATGGTGGGGATGAATCTGTATGAGCACCAGTGTGGCATAACATATAGTGTTAAGTTTGAGTTAAAAAATTAGATTTTTGCATTTCGTTTTGTAGAGGGCTGGATAGACACCTACACAGAGTCATACAATACCAGACTTTCAGCAAACGTTGGATACACTGACTCCTACACAGAGTCATAGAATACCAGACTTTCAGCAAACGTTGGATACACTGACTCCTACACAGAGTCATAGAATACCAGACTTTCAGCAAACGTTGGAGACACTGACTCCTACACAGAAAGATGAATACACTACATACCATGACAACAGACACAAAAACAGCTCCATAGTTCAACAAATCAAACAGCTCCATCGTTTAACACGACAACAGCAACATGGTTTAACACGACAACAGCACCATGGTTTAACACAAAAACCAGCTACATGGTTTAAGACAACAATAGCTACATGGTTTAACACAACAACAGCTACATGGTTTAACACAACAACACCAACATGGTTTAACACAACAACACCAACATGGTTTAACACAACAACACCAACATGGTTTAACACAACAACACCAACATGGTTTAACACAACAACACAACATGGTTTAATACAAAAACACAGCATGGTTTAACATGACAACGGCAACATAAGGTTTCTCACAAGAACAGCAACATGGTTTTAAACAACATACAACATAATGTTTAACACGACACAGTATCCTAGTTTAGCGCGGGTATTGAAGACATCATTAGACATTGCCTAGGGAGGATTAAATTTAATTTTTATGTACGTGTATATTTCTTTGTATTCGTGGTTTATATATAGATTATAATTGATGGAAATAGATTATACAGTTGGGTTTCAGGCTATAAAGGTCACTGTGAGATTATATTTTTTTAGATTTCAGACAAAACAGGTCATTGTCTGACGTTCTCTCCTGACATCTAACACTGACGTCCTCTCCTCCAATATAGCACTGACGTCCACTCTTGCACTGACGTCTTCTTCTCCTATCTAGCACTGACGTCCTCTCCTCCAATATAGCACTGACGTCCACTCATCCCTTCTCGCACTAACGTCCTCTCCACCCATCTGGGAACACAAAAAACGCCAGTGTCAGAATAAGATAGATGATTGTGACGCAGGAAAAAGCCCAACAGGAAAACGCAGAAATTTTGTTGTCAGCAACTGGACATACCCCCTCTTAAGGGAATCTATGTAAATGATGGTCGAGAGGTTGATCTTGTTATTGTAGACACAAGAGCGGATAGAGTTCGAATCTCGATGATACATTATTGCATGTGTACGTATGTGTGTGTACATGTTCATCTCGCTTGAGTACACATAGATAAGTACCAAATCACATTTAACATCTCTATTAACATCACATTTCACATCTCAATCAACATCCCATTTGACATCTCTATTAACATCACATTTGACAACTCTATTAACATCACATTTGATATCTCTATTAACATCATTTTTAACATCTCTATCAACATCACATTTGACATCTCTATTAACATCACATTTGATATCTCTCCTAATACCACATTTCACATTTCTATTAACATCACATTTCACATCTAATCGTAAAAAATTTTCACGGGCTACATAGATGTTTTGGGCGGTGGGATTGAGTAACAGAGCATAAGATATTTCCCTGCAAATTTCGAGTTCGACTCTCGAGTTGAAATAACTTCACCTGTTAGAGCATGTTAAGCTGAATTAGATACCTGGCGTGGTTTGGGGCAAGTGAAGGCGGCTGGACGAGATGTTGCCCACACCACCCCATCACAAGACGAAAGTAGACAAATGTGTTTACTCTAATCCATGTATGGAAAGGGATTTCCCTCTCATGTAAAAATATTGTGTATCTATTTTTATTCTTAAATTTTGAACAAATTGTAAAACCAGATGACGAAACAAACATCCTGATCACGTGTCGTCCTCCAACATTTCTGCACTCAGCTTAGACACCTGTTTGTCTCGTACAACTTTCTCCGCTTGTTGTCCTGTGCCCCCCCCCCCCCCCCCTCCCCATCGTCTAATGTCGTATCATCTACGTCAACGATCGACTTAACATCAGGACATCTCATCCAATTTCTGATCCCAGGAAGTAAACAACTGCTAGGGATAGTTTACAACTGGGTTAATCTCAGTTGGAAAGACACACGGACAGACATAGTGACAGACAGACAAGGTAACAGACAGGCAGGGGCACAGGCAGGCAGGCACTGATAGTTGGTTGGAGATAAACCCTTTAGCCAGGCTGGGTGTTAATCCGTTGTCCGTGTAGGACAAAAGAGATTAGCGTATCCAATTAGGATGAAACGGTAATCTGTTTAACTGACGGAGTGCAATGTTAGTGGTTCTCATAAAACGATACAAAAACCCATTCACACATTTTTAACTTTTTTTCTTTCAATAAAATTGTAATGAGGGAAAGTCTGTTGAAAAACATATTCTCACATTTCCGCCACATTCGTTTTCTAAAGTGTCGGAACTTATTTTTTGACGTGTGACTGTCAGACAAACATGTTGATTCTTGTCTGGCACATGTTGTCGTCTGGCACATGTTGAGAATCTCGTGTCTTCTGTTTGGCACATGTTTCCAAAACGTGACTTACTGCCGGATATGACGTCAATGAATGGCGCAGAGTAAGTTGTATACAGTTTTAGATATTCACCCCAAATAGCGATCTAACTCAGGCAATTAACATTTTTCTTTTAACCCATAACAGACAAGAAATTTACCTCCCTTTAAGTATTCTTATTCTCAAAATACCTAAGATTTATATTTGATTTAAAATTAGGAAACAGGTTGTGGGGTTAGATGCATCTAAATTTGGAAGGTATGTTTCTCTTAGTTCTAGCTCGCTAAATTTTCAGATGTAAATAAACGTAATTAAAATAATGATATTGGTTATTTCAAGTTTAAATCCGTAATTTTAAATTATAGTTTTAAGATATTTATTTCCGTATTCTTCGTACAGCTAGAGACTAAGGAAACACGTTAAAGTTGTTTAAAAGTCTTAACAAAAAACACTTTTGAATAATCTGACAGGGAAACCTATTGTAGCAGGAAGCAGACATTTCAAGCCAACAGGCAACTTGAGACTACTAAAACCTGGCCATTCAGTACTCAAAGTCTGAGCAGACTTAAAGTTTAACGCGATGTCTTCATAGCAGACTTTAAGTCAGACTTGATTCTCATTGTATTTTTTTTTTCTGTTGAAATAAATTAGTCTGAGGCGGAAGCTGCACTGTCTGAAAAGTTCTCGAGTTACGGAAAGTTCAGCACTGGTGGCGCTGTCGTCCATTAGAAACCAACACAACGACCGAAGCTCGTAGAAACTACCGTATCTCGCACTGGGAAAATGGTGGAGCGGAGGTCGGTGTATCTCGTTACAACTGATGAAGTCTCACTAAAGTAGGTCGACACAAAGAGTTGAAAGCTAGTGACACATGAAATAAGTTTTACCACCTAAACAGTTTAGCAGACTAGAGTCGGCCAAACGTTTCAACACTTGTCATGCCCCGATATAAGTATTGAAACAATATTTTAGGAAACTTGGACTCCCAACAAATATTGTTTCAAACACCTTTATATCTGATAGTGGCTTGATGTCGCATCTGGCTGATCCCTACATATGCCCCATAACTGGGGTCATCATCTTTCCCGTTTCGTGCCCAGGACACACGGGGCAGATGAAGTAGAGTTTATCTGTTTCAATGACCTCAGTAATGTGGTCAGCACCATGCCCAGCCGCCTTTTTTTTCCCTAACGTGATTTAGGTACCCATCAGAGCTGGATGGACTCAGTGACGATCAACTTATTTTGAAACCGAATTCGAACTCGAGACTTTCGGGCTAGCAGTCTAACTCTGTACCGCTTAGCCACTCCGCCCCTAAAACTATTATAATATCGGGCAAATCTGTTAGGTGCAGGGTAGGTTGCCGTTGTGTTTGTCGGCATTTTGGAATTCATCATTTTTAAAAAAGATTTGTCAGGTTTAAAAAGTTCTGTAAGTTTTTCTAAAAAAGCAATTTTTTAAATTTTTCTGATAAGGACGAAAATCAGTTCAAATTAAAATAGTGATTGATTGTGTCACAATGCGGTCAGCAGAACAGATGTGACGTCACTTCCAGCCCTCCTGCTCCTGCATCAAACTGGCATGGACTGGAACCGGGGCAAGGTGAAGGACACACCCCAGCTGACGTCTGCTGTCTGACGACAGGGAGACGGTTTGTGTGTGTGTGTGTGTGTGTGTGTGTGTGTGGCTGAGTGTGTGTGTGTGTGTGTAGTTGTCGGTGGGTGGGGTATGTCTTCAGTCAGATGGCAGAGATGGTGTTTGTGTGTTTGTGTGTTGGGGTGTGTGGATAGGGATGGGATGATTTATGTATTCAAATAATTGATAGCCAAAATCTAAGTCTGTCTATCAACGGCATATGCAGGTTTTCGGGGTAGGGGACAGCACAAAAGGCGTATGCTATCTTGATATATATATATATATATATAAATATATATATATATATATATATATATATATATATATATATATATATATATATATATGCGTGCGGGTGTTTTTAATTTTACTAATTTAATTATTATTTATACGCCCCCCCCCTTCAGCACCCCCTGGGTACGCAACGGCACTCTACCTTTCTAAAATCTGTCTTTCAATGGCTATTTCCTTTTCTTGTGAATGTCTGCATTAACTCTGAATGTCAAAGTGTAATATCCTTATTAATTTACAAAAAAAGTAAATGGAATGTATGTCTTTCTAAAGTGCCAATGAAGTATCTTCTCTCATCTCAAAAGAGTTACATCACTTATGTTTTCCTCAATCACTTGTCTGTCTCCCAACAATAATAAAAAGAATGAGCCGACCCGCGGCGTATTATACGCCGCTATTTAGTTGTTTTATTTTCTACTTTTCAGTAATTCATAATTTGTGAATTCGACAGTAACCAATGCTGCCACTGAAAATATTTGCTTTAAAACACTAAAACCCTCCTTTCCCCCAACCCCTACCCCCCACCCACGTGAAAGCAGCCTCCACTTAGTTACTTCCCCTAAGTATAAAATAGTTTTAAACTAAATTATCTGCCTTTAATAGCCGTGACTAAAGCCGGCTCTACGATTGTAAACATTTAGCGTGAACTACAGCTCACCTGACCAGTTGGGTGCGGTGGTGGTTGCGATATGCCTAGAGAGGAAGAGAGGGGACTGCTCGGCGCGCTTACAGCTTGTTTTCTAACGTCTCCCAGAAGAGAATTATATATATAGATGTCTCTAGTTTGCAGTGACAATGGAGCTATAAGAAAGGTCCAATGCTAAGCATCAGGTATAGCTAGAACAAGTATATATGATGTGTGAGAGGGAAGAGACTTGAAACGAATATACTCGAATACACACTATACCAGCAGCCGACCAGCCTCTAAACCACGGGTTCCCAACCTGGGGGTCGCGACCCCCAAGGGGGTCGCGAAGGGCTTTCTGGGGGGTCGCCAACTGGTATACTAAACCTAAGCAATGAGAAACAAAACTTAAATATTTAGAAGAATATCTTAAATTTGGCTTTACTAACATCACTAGAAATGGAATAGAGAAGAAACAATGCATACTGTGCAAAATTGTTCTCAGTCAGGAAATCTTCAAAACAAAAATCTCATTTTGCGATGAGTCATTTGGAACATACCAAAAACGATATGAAGTACTTTAGTCGGCGTGAAGCTAGTCGCAAACGTTAGAGATTTAATCGAACAGGATGTTTTCACCAAGGAAACACAACATCATATAAAGTCGCGATAGAAATTGCCAAGCGAAAAAAACATTTAAAAAATCACCAAACCATGCATGTTGAAGATGGTGAAAATAATTCTTAGGGATTCCAGTGCAGTAAAGATGCAACAAATATCTCTGTTTTCAAGTTGATGAATCAACAGACGTGAGTTCGTGTTCGCACTGCTTTGTCTCTGTGAAATATATTCATTCAGATCATAGCAAAGAAGAGTTGCTATTTGGTAAAATAGCATGGAGAAAATAAATACGTTTTTTGAAACTGGATGATTAAAATGGGTTTAAACGGATGTGGGGTATGTACGGATGGTGCGCCATCGATGTTTAGGTCAAAATCGGGCTTTCAGAAAACAATAAAAGATTTAGCTTCCTAACCAAGGGTTATTTTCTGCATTCTTCACCGGGACGTCCTCGCCAGCAAAACTCTTCCGACTCTTCCGGAGCCCATAAAGAACTGCGCAAAGACATTAATAAAGATCACGAGGTTTTTCTTTTCTACACTGGCAGTCAAACGAAATGTATTAAATCGTGTTTTTGAATTGAAAGACAAAGTCAAGTTGTTCTTGTAAGTGCAAAAGATATAAGACCTTTTGATATACTTTAACGACAAAGAATGGTTGGAGGGAGCAGAGTTTCTGCCATGCTTCACTCCAACCCCCCCCCCCTCCCAGAAGAAAGTCTACCGCCCCCCCCCCGCCCCCCCCCCCCCCCCGAAAAAAATGGAATTTATGTAGGAAATATATATATACTTTTAACAGAAAATTTTTGTCCGCCCCTTCACCAAAAATTTCAGGTGCCCCCCCCCCCCCCCGGAGGAAAAAATCTAGAAGAAACACTGGGAGAGAGTATCATACATAAGCTTAACCTGAAGCTTCTGGGAAAATGAACCAATAGAAAATAATATTTTAGTGCTTATTAATTTCCTTCCTAATTTCGACTTTTTAATTCTATGGGGTCGCGGGTCACTTTCTTTTTATAAAAGGGGGTCGCCACTCGAAAAAGGTTGGGAACCACTGCTCTAAACAAAACTTGTATGACTTGTGTAATGAAGGCCAGAGATACCTAATTCATTGGATAGCGGATGAAACGAAATATGAAATAGAAGACATTAGTTTACAGCGTGAAGTTCACTGGACATAACATAAATCACATCAACTAGAGACTATACACGTCACTGGATATAACATTAATCACATCAGTGTTAGTTTATACACGTCACTTGATATAACATCAATCACATTAATGATAGACTATACACGGCAGTGGATATAACATCAATCACAACAACGCTGACTATACACGGCATGAGGACCAAGCTCTGTGCAGCCAGGCGTGAAATACCAATCAGATGAAAGCAGACGGCTTTTGAAAACCGTTTCCTATAAGTCTGATGACAAGACGGCTACCAAGGTGGAACCGGTTGGGCACACAGGAGACCGGAAGTCCAAATCACGTGACGGAAATCTTGGTTTAAAGAGTTAAAAATTAGCTGAAAGTATGGGAGCTAAGACAAGCCAATATCGGTTCGTTCTTAAAGTCATGTTTTTCATGTTTTAGTGAAATGATTATGTCCGGCTATTTATAGCATCCACCCGCTCAGTGAGTTAAATCAAGGGCAACGGGACTATGTCGGGATGAAAGTGACTCTCTCAAGATGAATCTGACTCTCAAGATGAATCCGAACCTCTCAAGATGAATCTGAACCTCTCAAAATGAATCTGAACCTCTCAAGATGAATCTGAACCTCTCAAGATGAATCAGAATCTCAAGATGAATCTGAACCTATTAAGATCAATCCGAACCTCTCAAGATGAATCTGAACCTCTCAAGATGAATCTGACTCTCTTAAATTGAATCTGACTCTAAGGTTGCATGTAACGTGAACATCTATATTTAAAACGAGACAAAACTACTCGAAATTAAAAAAAATGGATTTGCAACAGACAGTGTATGTCACCTAGCTAGTGTAGTAGTATATCACTCTTTTGTTTCCCAGTCAACAAACGGCCAAGATTTTTATTTCTCCCAGAGTCAAAGACACCTGTGCCGGCGCCAGGTTATATAGCGCCCTAGGCAAAAAAAAAATTAAAACACTTCCTTTCACACACATTAACCACTAAAACTTATGTATAAGAAAATAATTAATTAAAAGTGACATTAATTTATTATCAAGTTATAAGTAGACATGAAAATCAAATTTTACTTGCCTCCTTTGTCGCAAAAGTTTGTAGTAGTTCCTTCGATTCCAGTTTGCAAGCGTAATCACATTATATTGAGTCTACTTTGTACTCTACGACAATGCCCCCCCCCCCACCACCTTAGAAAATAAAAGGTTATAAATGATATAGATTGCAGCCTACAATCAGTGGCGTAGGCAGGGGGGGGGGTTAGGGGGGGTCATAACCACCTGTGATCAAAGACCCTCTGCTGAGAAAACACATGTGGTCAAACCCCCTATGGTCAAACCCCCTATGATCAAACCCCCTATGGTCAAAGCACCGCTATGGTCAAAGGCCCGCTGTGGTCAAACCCCTTATGGTCAAAGCCCCTATGGTCAAAGCTCCGATGTGGTCAAACCCCCTATGGTCAAACCCCCTATGGTCAAAGCACCTGTGGTCAAAGGTCCGCGCACCCCCCCCCCCCCATAGACCCCTCGGTATATATAAAAAGTATGAGGGGGGTGCAAATCGAAAGTTTGAGGGGGGGGGGTGCAAATCGAAAGTTTGAGGGGGGGGGGGGGTGCAAATCGAAAGTTTGAGGGGGGGGGGGTGCAAATCGAAAGTTTGAGGGGGGTGCAAATCGAAAGTTTGACGGGGGGGGGGGGGTGCAAATCGAAAGTTTGTCCCCGGGTAAAAATTGGACCCCCCCTTGAGACGATCCTGGCTACGCCACTGCCTACAATTGTTATATGAATCCTTTAGGAGAGGGCGAAAAATATGAAAAAGACACATAATTAATTAGACTATTTTAGACGCATTTGTTGCACTATCTCAGAATGTATGTGTACTAACATTAAGTATTGCAATCTACAACGGCAACTGATATGTTAATTTTTCAACTTGATAATGCTAAAAAAACCTACCAAACTATTTTTGTTATAACTTCTGCTCTATATAATTTTTACAATAGCAAATAGTAACATAAAGTTGTATTTATAAGTAAGCGGTTGACCTAAGGTGCAGGCATTTGAAAAGAATGTAAAGTTAGGCAACAAATTATCTTCCATTTGGAAATCCAAATAAAAACATTTTATTCAAGGGAAATAACTTTTACAAGAGTAGCTAAATTAACCAAATGTAACTAAGACATTCTTGAAAAACATAATAAAACGCTCTAAATTTCATTACATAATAATTATAACAAATGTTTTATATTAGTTATGTAACTGTGCAGACGAATATATTTTACTAATAGACTACTTTACTTTTGGTTTCGTTTGAAAGTCTAAACATCGTAGCTTTATTATAACAAACTTCTATTCAATATTGATGACATACTAAGAATTGCGAGCTTTTTATGTTGTAGACGTTATACAAATTTTGGATCCCCTAAATAAAGGGACGCCTTTAAAAAAATCATTAACGGTTCACTGTTTAAGAAATGTTTATAATTATCGATTTTAAATATAAAAATAGGTATTTGAAAAAGAAAGGTTACGGTTAGTTATAAATTCTATCCTATATAATATAAATTAATACTTTAAGAATGGTAGTTTAGATTCCTAAGAAACTAAAGATTTTTCAGCTAAAGAACGCCTACCTTTCTTTGTAGTGTGTTCCGTACTGAATTGAAATCATCTAACTTACGATAAACTCGACTACTCGATATACTCTACTACATTAACAACACATACCAAACAACGATACTTAAACATAACTAGAATCGATGCTCCAGAACTACGACACTAACTCGCGTAACTTCACCAAGCTCTACAAACGATACTCCCAATCAACAACGATTTCACTGGACCTACCACTACACGTTAACAGTCAACACAATTCGATACCTTAATATATAGCCCCAAACTCCAGAACTTCGATACCTAATCATCTACATTCTCATTTCTTTACTACCAATCAGATTCCACTAGACCCTGAACTACACAACAGCCTAAAAAAATTCGACGCTTCAACACCTTCAACTACACAACAGCCTAATAAAAAATACGACGCTTCAACACTTCGATACTTGATACCTACGAAACCATATCAGCAACAGCCTTTCGCCGTTACTCCCAAATCTAAACGATTCATCAAAACTTACCAAACAAGTACAATATTTTGAACATCCCTATACACCAGGACAGATTTCTAATTCAAAGTCAGAGAAAACGAGACTTACAAGCCCTATTAAAAACCAAAATTGCACGTGTTTTGGAACGTCCCTTCATGCCCTGGAGCGATCACTAAATCAACATTAAAATTAGATTACTGTTTGGAATGTTCGAAATGTATATTACGAACTTATTTAATAATTTTCTAGTTTTCTACATCAATTATGTGACACCAAAATAAAAAGGCAAAATGACTAGTTAAAAGCGCCCCGACCTTTCCAAATTAGGGAGGTGGGGTTGCATTTTCAACATCGCGAATAAATATATGCCTATATAGACCTAATTTTGGGGTGGGGGTGCAAAATTGATAGTTCGTCCAGGGCGCCGAAATAGATCGCTACTCGTTTGTATATAACCATCTGTAGTTTATAAAAGATAATCAAAGTTATTAATTAGGTACTTTTTGATAAAAGCGATTAAACTTTTTGCCCCCCCCCCCCCCCCCCCCCCAAGGGATGGCGTCCTAGGCGATAGCCTAGTTCGCCTTATAGGTAGCGCCGGCCCTGAAAGACACTCTCCACATAACAGTTTATATTGTTATAGCTTTCTTACAGTTTTCCATGTGGATAGTTTGCGTACACCTTTCTTAGCGTATTTCACAGCTGGTATTATCTTAGTGAATCCTAATCTTCCTGTTTTAAAAAAAAACATCGGCTTTAATTATTTGCTAGCTCTACTTGTTTTATCTTTTAAATTTTCTAATTTTTCACTCTCTTGCTAATTCTTGATTAAAATATACACAGGAATCCCCGAGTTTTCATAATGCCACAATCCAGCCTAGGATTAAAAGGTTATTTAAATCTAAAACAAAAGTTTTCACTTGACATTAACACTAGTTTATGTAGTACACTTTTTTCTGAACTAAATGTAATTAGTTTAACTTGCTTAAAATCACAAGCCAAACAGAAAACAAAAAATGCGCTTCTAAGTTCTAGCCTCTGATTTTCTTAGCCTAAAAGGCACGTTTTGCTGTTTGTATGGCTTCTGCTTTTTGCCAGATTTTTAAAGAACTGTTACGATGTTTGAACATGCACTGGATTTGTAGCGAACAATTACAATTCTGTAATTGTTTTCAACATTAAGCGAAGCATAAGTGTTTATATAAGTTTTTTAGGATAGTGTTAATTATAATTAAGTAGAGTTAACATTTGATTAGGTTAAGATTAAGATAATATATAATCTTAGTGACACATCGACAATTTTTATTCCTTTTTTTTTTTACCAATAGATGTTTTTTCATTTTCTCAGTTTTTATACTTATGTATTATAATAAATAAATGTTAGTATGTAGTGTCTCACTGTTTTATCTAAATAAATATGGTGATATTTGGGAAATATGAACAGTCTGGCATTCCGTAGAATTCTTAGAAAATGTATGCAGTACCGCATAAAATGCTGATATTTCGTACATTTCCTAGTCAATCTAAACAAGAAACAGGCAGAGTTTAGAGTTACAGTTAGGGTTAGACTGTAAACAAGGAAACAGAGTTTATAGTTACAGTTAGGGTTAGACTGTAAACAAGAAACAGAGTTTATAGTTACAGTTAGGGTAAGACGGTAAACAAAGAAACAGAGTTTAGAGTTACAGTTAGGGTTAGACTGTAAACAAGAAACAGGCAGATTTTAGAGTTACAGTTAGGGTTAGACTGTAAACAAAGAAACAGGCAGAGTTTAGAGTTACAGTTAGGGTTAGACTGTAAACAAAGAAACAGGCAGAGTTTAGAGTTACAGTTAGGGTTAGACTGTAAACAAGAAACAGAGTTTAGAGTTACAGTTAGGGTTAGACTGTAAACAAAGAAACAGAATTTAGAGTTACAGTTAGGGTTAGACTGTAAACAAGAAACAGATTTTAGAGTTACAGTTAGGGTTAGACTGTAAACAAGAAACAGGCAGATTTTAGAGTTACAGTTAGGGTTAGACTGTAAACAAAGAAACAGGCAGAGTTTAGAGTTACAGTTAGGGTTAGACTGTAAACAAGAAACAGGCAGAGTTTAGAGTTACAGTTAGGGTTAGACTGTAAACAAGGAAACAGAGTTTAGAGTTACAGTTAGGGTTAGACTGTAAACAAGAAACAGAATTTAGAGTTACAGTTAGGGTTAGACTGTAAACAAGAAACAGATTTTAGAGTTACAGTTAGGGTTAGACTGTAAACAAGAAACAGAGTTTAGTGTTACAGTTAGGGTTAGACTGTAAACAAAGAAACAGGCAGAGTTTAGAGTTACAGTTAGGGTTAGACTGTAAACAAGAAACAGAATTTAGAGTTACAGTTAGGGTTAGACTGTAAACAAGAAACAGATTTTAGAGTTACAGTTAGGGTTAGACTGTAAACAAGAAACAGAGTTTAGTGTTACAGTTAGGGTAAGACTGTAAACAAAGAAACAGACAGAGTTTAGAGTTACAGTTAGGGTTAGACTGTAAACAAAGAAACAGAGTTTAGAGTTACAGTTAGGGTTAGACTGTAAACAAGAAACAGAGTTTAGTGTTACAGTTAGGGTAAGACTGTAAACAAAGAAACAGACAGAGTTTAGAGTTACAGTTAGGGTAAGACTGTAAACAAGAAACATAGTTTAGAGTTACAGTTAGGGTTAGACTGTTCCAATCTGGACATATACTTAGCCTGAGCTGTTCATGTCTTTCTTGATAATGCCGTTAAACTGTCGTTCTACTGCCGCTATAATGCCTAGGAAAAGTATAGAACATCGCCTGACGACAAAGACTGTATACATTGCCTAGATATTTTATAGAATGCCGGGGTTTCATATATTGCCGGCAACTTTTTATCTGTGTATATAAATGAAAGTATATGTGTCTGCCTGCATTACTACACCATGAAACTTTAGAAAGCTGCTGATAATACTTCTTTTATATCTTTTATAAACCATTCTTATAGTCCTTAAGTAAATCTGTCTTGTGTCAGCCTGTGGTATTTACTAAATCTCTCCCCCTGCCCATGATTCGCATTCACAACGTTGACAGCAAATAACTTTGGGAAGGTCAGTACATCTTAAACACTTGAAATAAAAATAACAGAAGGCAATACTTTACAGTTAAGATACCACGTTTTTATATTTATTGCTCCTCGGATAGCACGTGTCTGCGCCTCCCATGGCCATACGCCTCCCTCCCTCCCCCACCCCCAAGTAATATGGATACCGCAGCCGTACAAGGCCGTGGTGGTGACAACCAAGGTCAGGGATATCTTAGATGTCCTAGATATACGTCACTGCCGGACATTGGGCGTAGGAACAGGACAAAAACAGTTCAGACGACACGAGAACAAATGGGGGGGGGGGGGGGGGGGGGGGGGGTGGGGGGTGGTGGAGGAGTTGGGAGGGGGGGGGGGTAGACGGGCATACAAAACAGAAGACACACAAGGCAACATCCGACATTCAGGATAGATTGGATGGTTGATGTATCACCATCAGCCAAAGGTCAGCGACCCCAAGCCCTGAAGCTGAATTTACATTGGAGGGTAGTTCATTTTTTTTACAGGAAAAATTTGTTTAATTGTAGGTAGAATTCGTTTAAAGGTAGAATTTGTTTTGATGCAGGTAGAATTTGTTTAAAGGTAGAATTTGTTTTGATGCAGGTAGAATTTGTTTTGATATAGGTAGAATTTGTTTTTATGTAGGTAGAATTTGTTTTGATATAGGTAGAATTTGTTTTGATGTAGGTAGAATTTGTTTTGATGTAGGTAGAATTTGTTTTGATGTAGGTAGAATTTGTTTTGATATAGGTAGAATTTGTTTTGATATAGGTAGAATTTGTTTTGATGTAGGTAGAATTTGTTTTGATATAGGTAGAATTTGTTTTGATGTAGGTAGAATTTGTTTTGATATAGGTAGAATTTGTTTTGATGTGGGTAGATTTTGTTTAAAGGTAGAATTTGTTTTGATGTATGTAGAATTTGTTTTGGTGTGGGCAGATTTTGTTTAAAGGTAGAGATGCCTGGAAGAAACACTGGTTTTGATGTAGGAAGAATTTGTTTTAAAATAAGTTTTAAAATTCGCTGTGCTTAAAAATCAAGAATTTTTTTTACTTTAAAAAATATATTGCTGACCCGCAGCCAGAGTTTCTTCCAGGCATCTTTTCGGGGGGGGGGGGGGGGGGGGTCACCCCTCCCCCCGAACAAAAAGGGAATTTATATAGAAAATATATACTTTTACCAGTGTCGCCCCCCCCCCCCCCCCCACGAAAAAAATCAAGTTCTCCCCCACGGAGAAAAAAGCCTGGAAGAAACACTGCCCTCAGCACAACACCCACACCATTTACCTACCCCCCCAGCTGATGCCGCATCCCCTCCTTTCAAACCCCGCCCCTGATTCTACAACAATACGCACGCCATCACCATTTAGCGCTAGCCCACGTGGCTGTGAGATGGTTTTAAAAGTGCAGAATTCATCTATGAATGAGAGAAAATAAAAATTACAAATCGAAAATTTTCTTTAGGGGCAATTAAACTCAGAACAACAAACGCATGTTGATGACCATGACATTGCTAGAAATCACGTGTGTGTGTATGGGCGGGGGGGGGGGTGGCTATTGCAAATGACAATTGCCTATGTGCTGTTGATTCGGGCCAGGCTTAGATTTAAATAAAATACGATCAAAATAAATATTTGATCTAAATTTTCACATTCAAGTATTTTTTGGCTAAATATGATTTTTAAAAGTGTTTTGAATCTAGAAATTAAAATGGGATGGTATTTTAAAATAGTAGGTATTTCAAAATGGGATAGTATTTCAAAATGGGAGGGTATTTTGAAAAAGAAATTATGCGATAATACTTTAAATACTAAAAGGAAAGCTATTTTAAAATGAAATCAAATAGTGTATAAAAAATCAAATGAGATGGTAATTTAAAATGGGATGAAGTTTTAAATGGGATGAAATTTTAAAAATTAAATGGAATATTATTTGCTTAAAAAAACTCGATGGTATATTAAAAATTAAATGAGAAGCATTTAAAAAATAAAACTTATACTTAAAAAGTAAATAAAATGTGATGATCCATTAAAAACGAAATTGGAAGGTATTTAAAAAAAAATTCAAATAGTTTCAAACTGCGCATGTTGTGCAGAGATTCTCCAAAAAAAAAAAATGAAAACGGAATTGTTGTCTGTTGACGCCAAAATTGTAACTTTTCAACCTGGCACGCACTGCTTAATTTTATGATGGAGGAAAGAAATAGGACTAACAGAAGTGGCGTCTTGCCTGTGGAATCCCGCCGCGCAGGTAGGGGGCCGGGCTCTCCGCCTCGAAGGAGCCCACAAAAGCGAGCTGGTGGTTCCTCTATTCTTGCCTGGCCAGCCAGGGGCAAGGATCAGAAGGTAAATTCTACTGGCCAAAATAGTGAGGAAAACAACAAATTACTTGTTATCCTGCAGTGGAATGCAGAGGGAGTTCATAAAAAAAAGAAAGCCTTAAAAATATTCCTACATGAAAATAAAGTAGACGTTGCTTGTATTCAAGAAACTCACCTCAACAACAATCTTCGCTTCTCTATTAGAGGATACACCTGCATAAGGCAGGACAGGGAAAACAGACCTAAAGGAGGTATCCTCATTCTCATAAAAAATGACATTCCAACAACAGATATCGTTATACCAAACTCAACAGCATCTGAGATAATGGGCACCAAACTCATACTTGCAGAAGGTAACCTAAATATCTTCAATTGCTACTGTCCTCCTGATAAGGACCTGGAACTGGACCGCATCTCCCTGCCAAACAGCGAAGAGTGCCTGGTTGTGGGAGACATGAACAGCCACTCCCAGAGCTGGGGTTACCCTGACCTCAATGTTAAAGGAGAGGAAATTGAAGAATGGCAAGCAGAAAATAGGCTCATCCTTCTAAATAAACCTGATGACAAACCAACTTTTTACTCAAGGTCTTGGTTAACCACGTCTACCCCCGACCTAGCTTTTGCTACTAATGGCATATTCAAAAAATGCAAAAGAGAAGTTGCAGATCAACTAGCCACTAGCGACCACCGACCAATCCTGATCCAGATAGAAACATCAAACAGGCCAATTGAAGCCTACCCCCGCCCTAGATGGAACTACAAAAAAGCGAATTGGGAGCTCTTCTCTTCCCTCACACTCCTACACAAGACCAATCAACTGTAAAACCAATCAGGTGAACAAGTCATACACAGCCTTCTCAAAAGCAGTTCTGTTAGCAGCCAAAAAATCTATTCCAAGGGGAGCAAGAAAAAATTATATCCCAAACTGGACTCCAGACCTCCAGATACTCCATGACGAGACAATTGATGCTAGAAATATTGTTGAAGATAATCCCACTGTAGAAAATAACATAAAATTAAAATCAGCAAACGCAGTTTTTAGAAAAAAGTATCTAACTGCATTGAGGAAAAGCTGGCAAGAAAAAACAGAACACCTCAATGTAGATAGAGATGGTCATAAACTATGGAGTATTGCAAAAAGGCTAAACCAAGAAGAAAACAGAGCTACTCCCATAGTCATCGACATTGAAAACACGATCAAAACAGAAAAGGATGCAGCAAAAGAATTTATAACCCACTTCAGCAAAGTGGGACAAATAAATATCAGCCACCAAAGAGTAGAAGAGGTTAAAAATCAAACTGAAGTTAAAGAAAAACTACAGAAAGTCTCTCCCCCCTCCTCCACTGGAATGGTAGCTCGAATTAGCAAGAAGGAGCTTGAAGAAGCAATGAAGCTCCTCAAACTTAAGCAAGCTCCAGGCCCTGACAAAATCTCAAATGATATGCTCATGCACCTGGGCCCCAATGCTAAGAAAAAACTGCTCCAAATATTTAATGCAAGCTGGAAATCTGGAAAAATCCCAAATATTTGGAAAAAAGCAATCATGATACCTGTTCTAAAAATAGGAAAACCCAGGAACAAAGTCGATAGCTATCGCCCAATAAGTTTAACAAGCTGCGTTTGTAAACTGATGGAAAGAGTAGTAAACAACAGACTGACCTGGTTTCTAGAATCGAACAATCTACTAGCAGACGAACAGGCAGGCTTCAGGAAGTGCAGATCTACTGAAGACCAAATCACCTTCATTTCTCAGGAAATAGAAGATGGCTTTCAAGAAAAAAAACCAACCTCAATAGTGTGGGTCGACTTTGAAAAAGCCTTTGACAAGGTTTGGGAGCAAGGCTTAATTCTAAAACTAATAAACCATCAAGTATCTCATAACATGCTAAACTGGATAAAAGGTTACCTAAGCAACCGAAAAGCATCAGTCTCCATGCAAGGAAAAAGAAGTCACACAGTAACTATAAAAAATGGAGTCCCTCAAGGAGGAGTCTTGTCTCCTACTCTCTTCCTCATTTATATAAATGACCTAAATGAAAACATCCCAAGGAGAGTAAAAAGAAGCATGTTTGCAGACGACCTTTCACTAATCAGCACAGAGGAATATATTGGTACCTCAAAATTTCGTCTTCAAGAAACACTTGACAAGCTCGGCAAATGGACCAAAAACTGGGGCTTATCCATCAATACCAAGAAAACAACTTATTCAATCTTCACCTTATCAACTAAACATCAAAAAATGAAACTTACCCTAGAAAACCAAGAGCTAGAAAAAAATGACCACCCCAAATACCTAGGAGTCACTTTTGACACTCGACTTACCTGGAGAAAACAAATAGAAAACACACAAAGTAATGGGATCAAAAGACTTAATCTAATGAGGAAACTGGCAGGAACAGACTGGGGAGCAAATCACCACATCCTGAAAAAAACCTACACCAGCTATGTGAGACCTACGTTAGAATATGGTGCTTCGGCTTGGGGCTCAGCAGCAAAAACAAATATTAGCAAAATTGACAAAGTTCAGAACATTGGATTGAGAATAATGACAGGAGCCATGAAAACAACACCCATAAAAGCTATGGAGGAAATAGCCGCTCTTAGCTCAATAGAAGAAAGAAGAGAATCAAAAATCCTCACTCAATACACAAAGCTAGAGGCACTGGAAAACCATAACCTAAAACAAAAACTCCAGAAACCCAGTCCATCAACCAGACTACAAAGAACAAGTTTCATCAAAGAAGCAAAGAATCTGAAAAAGAAATATGAAATCGAAAATATCATTCCTGAAGCAATAAAAACTCAAAACCTCTCCCCGCCTTGGATCTCCCACTGTCACTTAACCATTATTGACTCAATAGACACCATAGGAAAAAAATCTGACTATGGTCTAAAAGAACTTAGGAAAATAACAAATAAACACATTAAGGATCAGTACCCCAGCAACACCTGGACTAGAGTTTTCACAGATGGCTCAGCTGAAGATGCCACAAAAAACGGCGGGGCTGGCATCCTTATTGAATGGCCAAGCGGAGAAAGCCTGGAAAAGGCAATAGCCACAGGCAGCCTATCCGACAATTTTAGGGCAGAAAACACGCAGCAAACCTCCTGTCAGAACACCCTGAATCACCGAATAGTCAGATTGTATTCCTTACAGATGCCAAATCAGTCCTACAATCCCTTCAAAATCCGGAGTCCTATATCCAAACACTTATGACAGCACTAGAGAGGCTTAAAAATACCTGCAGCAGAATTGTGCTGCAGTGGATCCCGGGCCACTGCCAGATCCAGGGTAACGAGATCGCAGACCAGCTGGCAAAAATTGGGGGAAAGAAACCACAACCGGAAATTTCGCTACACCCAAAAGAAATAAAAAGAATAATTAAAAACAAAAAAACGCAAATGTGGTCTGTCACACACCCTCACTACATTAAAGACGACGGCTATTACAATTTAACACGAAAACAACAATACATAATCTTTCGACTCAGAACAGGCCACAACAGACTAAATCAACACATGCACAAAAAACTGAAGGTTGGGTGTAGCGAAATGTGCCCTTGTGGCAAGGCCCCGGAAAACACTGAGCACGTACTCCAGGATTGTACTCTGTATGGCCAGGCAAGAGGCAGACACTGGCCCCAGCCCACCCCACTCAGGGAAAAACTATATGGGACACCTGACAAACTGGAAACCACAGTCCGGTTTGTCCACGAAGTTGGTCTTGTTGTCTGAATCCTCCACCATATTCAAAAATTAAGAACGAAGAAGAAGAAGAACCTGGACATAAATACCCCCCCCCCCCCCCTTAAAAAAGTGTGGTTGTTAGCGGGGTGGGGCTGGGCAGGAAGGAAATGCCACGAAAATAGGGTGTGCGTTTGTTCCGTTCGAACAGTAAAAGTGCAGGATTAATTCCATATATATATATATATATATATATATATATATATATATATATATATATATATATATATATATATATATATATATATATATATATATATATATATATATATATATACATATATATATATATTTCTCTTAATATATAAAAGACCATGTGCGCACTTCTCTCTCTCTCTCTCTCTCTCTCTCTCTCTCTCTCTCTCTCTCTCTCTCTGTCCGCAACATTTTTGAGGCAATGTTATCAGTATGGTCAGCGATATATGGAGAACTTAAAAACAAGGACTTTTGTTGGAAATAATATACTGGATGTTTTAAGTGTATTAACTTAATTTTATTTAAAGAAGGAAAATAAAAATATATGGGCATATTCGAATGTAGAAACACATTTTTAATTATACAATCGGAAAAGTGTTTATTGTTGTGATAAAAATGCAAAAAAACCCCCCCAAAAAACAAAGACATCACATGAAACTTGTTCAAACTACGGAAAGTACACAAAACTAATGCCGTCATCTTCCAATTTTAGAATATGAAGAAATGAACTATTTCATTCAAATTTGATTTAGATCTTTAAATTACTTATCAAGACGTTCGCTCTGAAATGTATACTATTTTCTCGGCCAAAAGTAATACAAATTACTTTAAAACCACATAAATACCATTGAACAGCCCGGTTTTTAACGGAATCATTTAATCATTTTTAATCTTTTAATCAGTGTGTGCATTTAATGTGATGTTGTGTTGACTAATAATGTATATAATTTGGTTTTTCTAATTGGTTTTGGTAGCCAATTTTATTTTAAATGTGTCGGCTTGTTAGCTATTTTGGTTATTTCTTTACTCTGTCACTAATATAGTTCAACGTGTAGTGAAGCACGTAGCATTTTGACCAATAACATTTTTATAAAACATTTTTCTCAAACAAGTTTAACATTAAAATATATAGGCCTATAATTCACGTGTAACGGGTACCGACGGCTAGAAATAAATAAAGGCCTGTATAATATACATGATCACATTATTCATAGGTTGCTGTTGTCTGTTTAAGCTTGGATAAATAGAGAAAATAAAACATAGAGGATGATCGATGACTTTCTCATGACATACAAACCAAAGTTAAAATGCCTTAAATGCCAACCTTACTAAGTTTCAAAGTTTCAAACGAGCAAATGAAAATAGAGAAAGTCTCGACGTCATACCGGCAAGTTTCAAATTGTTCAATTACAAAAGTAATAAGAGTGAAAGCCCTTGTCTGCAGGGCGACCTACTTTCAAAACGAGATTACAGTTTCAGTGTAGCCAGAAATTGTGCTGACGACGGAAAGGGTTAAAAGTGGTGAAACAAAAAAAAAATTAAATTTGACAAAAGTGTGACAGGGTGTGTATAAAAGGGCTGGGGCGGGGATTAAGGAGGAGGGAAAAAATTATGCCGTCTGCTTGGTACTCCATGATTAGCGCCAGAATTGATGTTAGCCACACCTCAGTCCAAAATCTAACCAAGGCAATAATTCTAAATCTGTGCTGGATACATGTATGGAAAGTATAGTTATCAGAGGAATCATCGCAGTGTTTCTTTCCAGATTTTTTTCTCTGTGTGGGGACGACGGACACCATTTTCCTAGGGGGGGTGGGGGGGGGGGGGCGACGACGTACGGAGACTGATAAAAGTATGTTTCCTATATAAATTCAATTTCGTTCGGGGGGTGGGGGTGGGGGTGGGGTGGGTGGGGGGGGGGGGGGTGGGAGGGCCGAAGAGATCCCTGGAAGAAACTGAATCCTTGACACGTAAATGTGGGTATGTTTAAACGCTAGTGTGTTTTGTTTGTGGTTTAAAAGGCTAGTTGTGCCATTTACAGAACTTTATTTTTGGCGGTGATAGCGAGCATCTAATGAGTGAAAGTAACATGTATGTGTTAGATGGGATATATGTTTATGTTGCCAGCTAACCAGATTTAAAAGCTACCAGCAATCGTATTTAATTTGTTAGCTAGTTTGATACGAACAAAAATGTTCTGGAAAGTTCTAGAAAAATGTTTTATATGAATACACCATTTGCGAACAATGGGTTTCATTCTGCTGAAAAATTGTCCAGTATCCACAAGTAGAGCTATTACAAAATTTCCAGTATCCACACCACAAGTAGAGCTTTAACAAAACTTCCAGTATCCACAAGTAGAGCTTTAACAAAACTTCCAGTATCCACAAGTAGAGCTATAACAAAAGTTCCAGTATCCACAAGTAGAGCTATAACAAAAGTTCCATTATCCACAAGTAGAGCTATTACAAAAGTTCCAGTATCCACACCACAAGTAGAACTATAACAAAAGTTCCAGTATCCACAAGTAGAGCTATTACAAAAGTTCCAGTATCCACAAGTAGAGCTATAACAAAAGTTCCAGTATCCACAAGTAATGCTATAACAAAATTATAGTATCCACAAGTAGATCTCCACACACAGAAAACCCTCCCCCACCCATTGTATTTTTCAGTTGTTAAGGTTGGTGTCTTAATCACGTGGCCAGAGGCACGTGCACAAGTGCGACCGCGCGAGCTGAGCAGATAACATGGCGTAAATAATGACGTGTCGTTACTTCCGGGTCTTTGGTTTCCGTGCCGGCAGACGACCTTAGAAAAATTTAAAAACTTGAAACTTTATTTGGCTTTGAGTTATCAAATTATATATAATAGAGTGGGAGGAAAAATCAACGGTAGGGCGGAAGATGCATTCTTTTTTGTCAGGTTTAAAAAAAAATTGGCCTTGGTATTATGGGTGTCATCGCCAACATTGTTAGTAGTCGAGATTCTAAAGTTAGACCCAAGAGCTCACCCTAAACCATGGTCTAAACATCTAGTACGATAGGGTGCGGCTAACAGCAACCTCCCTTTGTTAGAGAGTGCGCCTCACCCTCCTTCTATGCCTCAGTAGACCAATCTGTTTGCATAACATGATATAGAAAAGTCTGGCGCCCGGAATCTGCGCTAATAATTAATCATTTTTTCATGTCAACAATGTGAGAACAGCTAAACGACCCAGTTTCTTAACGCCACGGTCGCCTAGAAGAGCAGAAAACACAGATATAGTTCCTAAAATGTGATTTTTCGTATGAAAAAAAAACAACAAAAAATAATTACTAAAATGTGATTTTTACTTTCTCGTATATACCAAGTATAGAGAAAGTCTTGTAATCGTGCAAAAAAAAATTGAGATTTTTGCAGATCTGGAAGTTTTACACCTCACTGAGTCGGAAAAACATAATTTTGCAATCTTGTCCGTATGTTTGTGTGTGTGTGTGTGTGTGTGTTTGTGTGTGTGTGTATGTGTGTGTCTGTAAACACGATAACTTGAGTACCGTTACAGCTAGGTTGACGAAATTTCATATATACGTATTTTATCAAATTTGTATCGTATAAGCTTTTCAGCGATTTCCGATAACCGGAAGTGGTACTTTTTCTATTTTGAATTTTTCAAAAGCCTATAACTTGAGTACTATTTCAGATAGATAAATAAAATTTCACATGTAAGTAAAAGATTTAATTCTCTACCATCTTTCAAATTTGAGTAATTTCCGTTGGCCGGAAGTAGTAATTTACGTTATTTCCGATTTCTCAAAAAACGAATGTAAATTTATAAAGTACTAATAATATTCCGCACTATTATGCACATTTTATTTGGCGTTCACTTGGTGTGCAATTCTTTTTTCTAGGATTATTTATTCTATTTTTAAAAGTTTAAGTATTTAAAATGGATTAAAAATCATGTCTATATCCCGAGTTGCCATCCCCTGTTGTTTCATATAAGAATATTCGAGAAAGTTTAGGGGAGATCACTCCCGGTTTATTTTCACCAGAAAAGCGCAAATAATGTTTAAAAATATTACTTTCCTTGAATGTCAAGTTTATATGGGCTGATAAAGAGATGTATAGGCACTGTTGATCACGTGATCTATGTCCATCACCTGATGTCTACTAGATCGACGCGTCAGCTCGAGCATTGACAGGTATGTGATTTGAAAACATAGAGAGTAGCAGCATCAATGTTGACAGGTAAGCAAAGCAGATCAGAGCGGATAGTTACACAAAGTCTGCGAGTATTGACATGTGGAAGCAGAGGCGTAGCGAGGGAGGGGGGTACATGTCCCCCAGCGCCAACCTTAGGGGGCGCCAAAATGGGTTGTAAACAAAATTAAAAGCTAATTTTAGCTGCAGTTTTGCATTATAAATATAAAAAATATATATAAAAATATATATATTGAAAGTTTGTCCAAGGAAGGGTCGCTACGCCTCTGGGTGGAAGTGAGATGTGTAAGGTCGTTTGTGCTGAAAGTTGGTGGTCAGTACATGACCTAGGTTAAGGTCATGAGGTGGTCAGTACATGACCTAGGTTAAGGTCATGAGGTGGTCAGTACATGACCTAGGTTAAGGTCATGAGGTGGTCAGTACATGACCTAGGTTAAGGTCATGAGTGCTGTAAGTTGGAGGTCAGTACATGACCTAGGTTAAGGTCATGAGGTGGTCAGTACATGACCTAGGTTAAGGTCATGAGTGCTGTAAGTTGGTGGTCAGTACATGACCTAAGTTAAGGTCATGAGTGCTGAATGTCAGTACATGACCTAGGTTAAGGTCATGAGTGCTGAATGTCAGTACATGACCTAGGTTAAGGTCATGAGTGCTGAAAGTCGGTGGTCAGTACATGACCTAGGTTAAGGTCATGAGGTGGTCAGTACATGACCTAGGTTAAGGTCATGAGGTGGTCAGTACATGACCTAGGTTAAGGTCATGAGGTGGTCAGTACATGACCTAGGTTAAGGTCATGAGTGCAGAAAGTTGGTGGTCAGTACATGACCTAGGTTAAGGCAGGGTGTGATGACTTCTAGTGCTGCCAGCTTTAAATGGCCAACACACACACAAATGACCGTACCAGACATGGTATTGACTGGATGTTCAATCAAATTTATTCGATTACCGTGAGTGGGTCAGTTGGTCACTGGGGTCAAAGTTCGCTTCTCCATCCAGAGACTGTCACGTGGGTTCACACCTGGGTGGAGGTACTCACCTGTCACGTTCACGTGCAACCAGCTGGTGCATTCTGGGATGGGTTTGAACATAGGTGAGAAGTGTGTGTATTTGTGTTATTGTGTCTGTGTTTGTATTTGTGTTGGTGTGCGCGTGTATTTTGTGTGTGTACTTTGTGTGTATACGTGTTAGTGTGAGTGTCTGTATGTGTTTTTGTGTGTATGTTTACGTATATTTTTCTTTTCGCTCTTAATTATACCACTTAAGACCTCCAACTCCAATTTCAGGCTTTTCTTTCTGGACTTGCTTCCATCGCCTTTGTATGTGTATGTATGTGTGAATTACCGTATATTGACATACAAGTTTTTTTGCCATGAGAAAAACATCAACATGGTAAACGATACCGAAGTATGGTTGGTTAGATTGATTAACAGGTAGATGAGACTAGCAGGTAGATGAGACCAACATGTAGTTTAGACCAACAGGTAGATTAGACCAACAGGTAGATTAGACCAACAGGTAGATTAGACCAACAGGTAGATTAGACCAACAGGTAGATTAGACCAACAGGTAGATTAGACCAACAGGTAGATTAGACCAACAGGTAGATTAGACCAACAGGTAGATTAGACCAACAGGTAGATTAGACCAACAGGTAGATTAGACCAACAGGTAGATTAGACCAACAGGTAGATTAGACCAACAGGTAGATTAGACCAACAGCTAGATTAGACCAACAGGTAGATTAGACCAAAAGGTAGATTAGACCAACAGGTAGATTAGACCAACAGGTAGATTAGACCAACAGGTAGATTAAGGTTAAACTACAGGCAGTGAAAGATGTAGCAAACATAAATAAAAAAGTTGGCTACCAGGAAATCTAGGAGATATTGTTGCATGTGATTAGCCATTTATCCCGTAGCTATCATATATAGTTTGCTAACATGTAGCCTTATACTATGTAGCTTTTTGTATTATAGCCTTATATTATGCAGCCTTCTATCCTGTAGCATTATATCATGTAGCTTTCTGTCAGAGGTAGCCACGTACTGAACATCACATTCTATTTATAGCCCCACCACACCCCTAGTTTACCATGACATGACCTACTTCAGCATGGAATTGACGCTTGACAAATGTTTAAAAAATCCAGAATATTCCATCTACGGTTAATTAGATTTTTGCTCAGACTGTCGCAAAATTTCGAAGCCCCACCGAGTTTTGGAATTATTTTTTGAGGGAACTTCTGTCTGTAGGCGAGAAACATATTTCAAGGTCTCATTAGAGGTATCACGTGGCTAGTGGCGCCATCTTTGTCACGTCATAGCGTGTCAGTAATTGTCTTTTCTATGGACTTATAGTGGTACTCACACTAACCCTAACTTAACATCTTCTATAGACTGGTAGCTCACACTAACCCTAACTTAACATCTTCTATAGACTGGTAGCTCACACTAACCCTAACTTAACATCTTCTATAGACTGGTAGCTCACACTAACCCTAACTTAACATCTTCTATAGACTGGTACTGACACTAACCCTAACTTAACATCTTCTATAGACTGGTACTGACACTAACCCTAACTTAACATCTTCTATAGACTGGTAGCTCACACTAACCCTAACTTAACATCTTCTATAGACTGGTAGCTCACACTAACCCTAACTTAACATCTTCTATAGACTGGTACTGACACTAACCCTAACTTAACATCTTCTATAGACTGACACTGACACTAACCCTAACTTAACATGTCGGAGCCCACAGTAGTCAGTGCCGGCGTCATGTTATACAGCGCCCTTGGAAAAACTTTTTAAAACGTCCATTTCACATATATTAATAAAAATAACGTGTTTAAGATAACAATAAATTCAAACTGACATTTAAATTTATTATCAGTTGCATACACGTTACAAGTAGACTACAAAATCAAACTTTAATTTTTCGTGCCTTCTTCCTCGCAGTTTCTACTCATTTATTCAAGTCCAGTGTCAAAGCGTTATTCCCCCCCCCCCCCCTCCTACTATGGATAACGCCCTAGGTGCCAGTCCTGATAGTAGTCAAATTAACCCTAACCTTAACCTTTAAACTGATGGTAGTCAAATGAACCCTAACCTTAAACTTTAAACCAGATCAAAGCCACACTAATTCTAATTCAGCTTAGTAGATCCAATAGCAAATAAATCAAGTTCTGCGTTAACCCAGTGTCTAGCGTTTAACGGTTTAACTGACATTAAGCTCCAGACAAGACAGTTAACCCAGTGTCAGGCGTTTAACGGTTTAGCTGACACTGAAACTCCAGACAGTGTAAGAGTGACGTGTGGAAATGCGTTGATTCAATTAGCCTAATCTAATCAAGCAACTTCGCCTAACCCCAGTGTAAGGGTTCTCAACTTGTTTCAATTTAGTCGACCCCAAATAAGATTGTCTCAAGTTGTATCGATCCTTTGCTTGACATAGCCGGTTATTTGGTTAAATTAACAGTGTCCGTAGCAGGGACGTGGCTTTAGATAACCGGTTATTTGGTTAAATTAACATAGAATCATGGAAGCTCCCAACACTTATATGGCGTGTGTTTGGGAGCTACGGATATCGTGTATGAAGTATAAAAGAAGTATTGTAATCGTGCAAAAAATCGAAGTATAAAAGAAGTATTGTAATCGTGCGAAAATCGAAGTATAAAAGAAGTATTGTAATCGTGCTAAAAATCGAAGTATAAAAGAAGTATTGTAATCGTGCGAAAATCGAAGTATAAAAGAAGTATTGTAATCGTGCAAAAAATCGAAGTATAAAAGAAGTATTGTAATCGTGCAAAAAATCGAAGTATAAAAGAAGTATTGTAATCGTGCGAAAATCGAAGTATAAAAGAAGTATTGTAATCGTGCAAAAAATCGAAGTATAAAAGAAGTATTGTAATCGTGCAAAAAATCGAAGTATAAAAGAAGTATTGTAATCGTGCGAAAATCGAAGTATAAAAGAAGTATTGTAATCGTGCAAAAAATCGAAGTATAAAAGAAGTATTGTAATCGTGCAAAAAATCGAAGTATAAAAGAAGTATTGTAATCGTGCGAAAATCGAAGTATAAAAGAAGTATTGTAATCGTGCAAAAAATCGAAGTATAAAAGAAGTATTGTAATCGTGCAAAAAATCGAAGTATAAAAGAAGTATTGTAATCGTGCGAAAATCGAAGTATAAAAGAAGTATTGTAATCGTGTGAAAATCGAAGTATAAAAGAAGTATTGTAATCGTGTGAAAATCGAAGTATAAAAGAAGTATTGTAATCGTGCAAAAAATCGAAGTATAAAAGAAGTATTGTAATCGTGCAAAAAATCGAAGTATAAAAGAAGTATTGTAATCGTGCAAAAAATCGAAGTATAAAAGAAGTATTGTAATCGTGCAAAAAATCGAAGTATAAAAGAAGTATTGTAATCGTGCAAAAAATCGAAGTATAAAAGAAGTATTGTAATCGTGCGAAAATCGAAGTATAAAAGAAGTATTGTAATCGTGTGAAAATCGAAGTATAAAAGAAGTATTGTAATCGTGTGAAAATCGAAGTATAAAAGAAGTATTGTAATCGTGCAAAAAATCGAAGTATAAAAGAAGTATTGTAATCGTGTGAAAATCGAAGTATAAAAGAAGTATTGTAATCGTGCGAAATTCGAAGTATAAAAGAAGTATTGTAATCGTGTGAAAATCGAAGTATAAAAGAAGTATTGTAATCGTGCGAAATTCGAAGTATAAAAGAAGTATTGTAATCGTGCAAAAAATCGAAGTATAAAAGAAGTATTGTAATCGTGTGAAAATCGAAGTATAAAAGAAGTATTGTAATCGTGTGAAAATCGAAGTATAAAAGAAGTATAGTAATCGTGCGAAATTCGAAGTATAAAAGAAGTATTGTAATCGTGCAAAAAATCGAAGTATAAAAGAAGTATTGTAATCGTGCGAAAATCGAAGTATAAAAGAAGTATTGTAATCGTGCGAAAATCGAAGTATAAAAGAAGTATTCTAATCGTGCGAAAATCGAGATCGAGATTTTCACAAACATCGGCGTTTTAAGACTCTCTGAGTGGGAAAAACTTAGTTTTGCAATTTCGTCCGTATGTCTGTGTGTATGTATGTATGTCTGTGTGTGTGTTAGTCTGTGTGTCTGTCTGTGAACACGACAACTTGAGTACCGTTACAGCTAGGTTGATGAAATTTCATATTTAATTATTATACAAAATTTGTATTTCTGTATAAACTTTTCAGTGATTTCCGATAACCGGAAATTGAACTTATTCTACCCGTGTTTTTTTAAAAACATAACTTGAGTACTGTTTCTGATAGATAGACGAAATTTGACATATATGTAATAGATCTAATTCTTTGTTTTCTCTCAAATTTAAAGTAATTCCCAGTGACGGAAAGTAGTACATTACGCTATTTCTTAAAAAAAACGCAAAATAAATTTATTTAACTTGATTCCTCTGTCTTTCTGTATAAAGTACTTATGTTCCGCTCTATTATACACAGATTATTTGCTGTTCATTTGGTGCGCAATTATTTTTTCTACTAGATTCTATTTTATTAAAAAAATGTAAGTATTTGAAAATTGATTTTTAAAAAAAATGTCTATACCACGAATGCATTGAAGTTGCCATCCCCATTAGTGTTAGGAAAAGTTTAGGGGAGAGCACTCCCGGTTTATTTTAGTCACAAATTAACGCAATTCTTTGTGCGATAAAGCACAAGGAAGACACCAATGTAAACATCTATATACTACTAAAAGTCAAGTTTGTTTAGGCCTACATGTTTGAATATTTATTTGTTTGTTTGCCTGATTGACTATTGTGATATGTTCGACTCTATCTGGAAAGCTGTAAAATAGTATGCAGGTAGAGAATAATTTTTTAATGCAGACAGACTGTTGATCACAAATTTATTTAAAGACGTTAATTAATTTATTGATTTATTCATAGTTAAATTAACCGTATTTTTTAAAAAATGTTAATACTTTGAATAAACTTTGTGGGGATAGTGACGTCCCTTGATGTGTTAACTTTTTGGTACGATAAAAATGGCGGACTCCATCATAGACTTTGTGGCCCATTCAAAAGTTTAACGCGTTACAAAGCTAATTTTCTGCCGGCTATAACTTAAACAATATATATACTACTAAAAGTCAAGTTTGTTTAGGCCTACATGTTTGAATATTTATTTGTTTGTTTGCCTGATTGACTATTGTGATATGTTCGACTCTATCTGGAAAGCTGTAAAATAGTATGCAGGTAGAGAATAATTTTTTAATGCAGACAGACTGTTGATCACAAATTTATTTAAAGACGTTAATTAATTTATTGATTTATTCATAGTTAAATTAACCGTATTTTTTAAAAAATGTTAATACTTTGAATAAACTTTGTGGGGATAGTGACGTCCCTTGATGTGTTAACTTTTTGGTACGATAAAAATGGCGGACTCCATCATAGACTTTGTGGCCCATTCAAAAGTTTAACGCGTTACAAAGCTAATTTTCTGCCGGCTATAACTTAAACAATACGTCCGTTTGCTGTATTTATTACGTTCCAACACTTATATCAATTTTCAACTGTCTTTTTCATTTAGTTTTACGATAAATTTCTCTAGATCTAAAGATCAGCTCTCGAAGGAAATTTATGAATCTAGCCTAGATCTAGATCTAGATCTAGATCTAGCCTAGATGTAGGTCACTAGATTCAATGTAAATTCTAGATCTAGACTTAATCTAGAATCTATTTCAGGCCTTAATTATTTTATATAAATCTTTGTTTGGCTTATTTAAGATAAAATTTAATTTGAAAGTTAGTACTACTAGACTTATTTTTAGATCTAGATCTAGAATCTATACGCGTAAATCAAGTTGCATAAGGAGACACATAGTATAGTATAAAAATTCACTTGTGACGTCACGAGTAAATAGCTAAAATGGTAGCGTAGTCAGCTCTCATGCAGGAGGCACGGGTTCTAGACCAATGTGTCAATGAAATTTTTTTTTTCAATTTTTTTTTTTTAGATGTGAATGATAACGTTGCCTATCTGAACTTGGCAAGATACAGGGCAGGTGAAGTAGAGTTCATCTGTTTCTTTGTCCTAAGCATATGAAAGGATAGTGTGGTCAGATACATGCTCGGCTGGAATTGTTTTTTAAACGATAAAAACATGTTGTCTGAGACTTGGCAGGACACTGGGTAGGTGAAGTAGAGTTGAGTAGGTCACCTGTGACGTCAGTTTATGAAGGAATAGTCCGAAATCGGTGTTTTCGGTGTTTTTAAAAGATAAAAAACATATATTTGAATGTGGGGTCTGTTTTTTGTGACGATAAGTGACACTGCAGTAGCGTACCGAGGAGGGGGGGACGGTAGGGGAGGGGAGGCGGGGGGTGGGGAGGGGAGCCGGGGGGGGGGGGGGGAGGGGAGGCGGGGGGTGGGGAGGTGGAGGGGGGAAGGGGGGGCGGGGGGGGGGACATATGTTGGGGCGCCAAAATGGTTTGGAAAAATAAATTGATAGGTTGAGGGGGTTCAAATCGAAAGTTTGAGTGGGGGGGGGGGGGTGCACATCAAAAGTTTGAGGGGGGGGGGGGTTCAAATCGAAAACTTTGTCCCCGGGCGCCGGGAAGGGTCGCTATGCCTCTGAGTGACAGACGTGATGTTTTTTGATGGATGACCCCCGAAACCCACAGTTATCCAACGGATGACGGGTATTCTAGTTTTATATAAATCTTTGTTTGGAATATGGTAATTTTGAAATGCTCGCTCCGGGCCCATCAGCGTAGCTAATGATTAGATCTAGATCTAGATTCTAGAAGTCTAGATCTAGCAAGAAAAACTAAACTTAAGACTTAAGCAAACGAGTCGTAGAATCTAGATCTAGATAATTCTATCTAGATCTAGATAATTTCAGACCTTCTTTATTTTATATAAATATTTGTTTGTATAGCTATGAAATATGCTAATTAGGAAATGCTCGCTCCATGGCCTCTATTTGCATAATTTAAGATTTATACGCGGCTTCTATACTGCTAATTTTGCAAAATTATGAACGTAAACTCTAGATATAGCTCAGTCGTAGATCTAGAATATAGATAATTCTATCTAGATTAAGATAATAATAAGTTTCTAGGGAATTGGCTAATTTAAGATAAAATTTAATTTGAAAGTTAGTACTACTTAGATCTAGATCTAGAATCTATGCGCTTAAATCAAGTTGCATAAGTATAGTATAAAAATTCACATGTGACGTCACGTGTAAATAGCTAAGTTGGTAGCGTAGCCCGCTCTCATGTGGGTGGCACAGGTTCTAGACCAATATGTCAATGATTTTTTTTTTTTTTAGATGTGAATGATAAAGTTGCCTATCTGAACTTGGAAGGATACAAGGCAGGTGAAGTAGAGTTCATCTGTTTCTTTGTCCTAAGCATATGAAAGGATAGTGTGGTCAGAGACATGCTCGGCTGGAATCGTTTTTTAAACGATAAAAACATGTTGTCTGAGACTTGGCGGGACACTGGGCAGGTGAAGTAGAGTTGAGTAGGTCACATGTGACGTCAGTATATGAAGGGATAGTCCGAAATCGGTGTTTTCGGTGTTTTTAAAAGATAAGAAACATATTTTTGAATGTGGGATCTGTTTTTTGTGACGATAAGTGACACTGCAGTAGCGTAGCGAGGAGGGGGGGGGGGGGCGGGAGGGGGAGGGGAGGCGGGGGGGGGGGGGGGGGTAGGGGAGGTGGAGGGGGGAAGGGGGCGCGTGGGGGGACATATGTTGGGGCGCCAAAATGGTTTGGAAAAATAAATTGAAAGGTTGAGGGGAGTGCAAATCGAAAGTTTGAATGGGGGGGGGGGGTGCACATCAAAAGTTTGAGGGGGGGGGGGTGCAAATCGAAATCTTGCGGGGGGGGGGGGGGGTTCAAATCGAAAAGTTTGTCCCCGGGCGCCGGGAAGGGTCGCTATGCCTCTGAGTGACAGACGTGATGTTTTTTGATGGATGACCCCCGAAACCCACAGTTATCCAACGGATGACGGGTAGTCTAGTTTATTAATATGTTTATGTTCATCTAGTATATGCTACAATTAAATTCACTGACTCTTTGCTTACCGAACCTTTCAACGTTGAGACACTGTGTGAATGGCCTAGTTCAATGTGACTGACTTGATTATTGTTCTTGACCTCGACGAACCATGGTTGTTTTAGACATTTTGTTTTTTGAGTAACCTTAGACTTTAAAAAAATGGAAGAAATGAAAGCTTAAAAATAATTAGAAATTTAATACTTTGAAAAAAATTAATTGCGTTAGCTAAGAAAAATGTAAATGAAAAGTAATTGACCACAAAAGATAATGCTTACATTGTTGGTTATTTTCTGACCACACGACCATAAGCATGAGATTTTTTTTCTGTCTTATCATGTTACACATGCTACATTTGTTATCTATTCAAGCGGTTACTCTTGTGCTAAAAATCTTTGCGCGTTTTTTTATGAGTGGTTTTCAGTGTTGTTTAGATTTTTGCTACTTTTTCTTAGTTTTTCGTAATTTCTGTTGTTTTTAATTTATTTGATAAGTAAATGGCGACTACAAAAAAAAAACAAATCCATCAATAATCGTTTAGGCTTTGTTACTTCAAATATTGTTTAGTTATATAAAACAAAATAACCAGAAACATATAGAATTTGTACATAAGTGATACAAAAAAGTTGAATTTTTATAATCCCATGTTTAAATACAATTGCGAACGATTTTAAAAATATCTAACTACTCCTTCGTGAGTGCAACCCGTCTGATACTGTTTGAGAACCCTTGGGTCTACCACAGTTTCTAAAGTTCGTTCCACTTTTAGAAAAAATATTTAAAATCCCATTTATACAACTTTAGCTTTAAAGTGCTTAACTCTCACTTCACCGTCGTGTTAAATAGTGTAAAAGAACATCTGACCTATGACTTTTCTTCCAGATCTTTCGCTAATTAACTGCGATTATAAAACTATTACAGCTAGACGTGGTCACTATAGAAATATTTACATTGAGTGCGACCTTCCGATACTTAACGCGTACACGAATGGCACAGAAGCCACTTGATAATGTTTTTGTTTACTGTACGATTTACATCAAAGTAGTATTGATTTGTATGCGTTTAAAGAAAAAAATGTACTCAACCAAATTAGTAGTTAACATAATGATTGATAATTACCTGTAATCTCTCTCAAGGGGAAGATATTCGTATGACTTGAACCGCAGTAGAAAGACTTAAATAATAAAACCAACACTTGCATGTTTAAAAAAGCTATAAACTGTGTTATGTTTTAAAATGTTGATCATATGCATTGTTTTTTAATGCGTATATCATAGAAAAAAAACACACCTAAATAATGATTGTATAAACTGACTAAGGTCTGGTTCCAAAAATCTTTTACATACTGTTATCTCTGAACTAATTTGCGTGATGTTATGTTTAAAATACTTTTGTGAAACGTTTCGTTATGGTTTGGAAACTTCACCCACCTAATCAGTATCTTCTTGAACATTAAATGGCCATTCAAAAAAGTTTAATTTTTATTTCTGGATTTTCCGGAAACCAAAGACGACGACGCTGGTTGAGGTTTCCATTTGTTCTTTGTAATAAGGGGATCATGTTCATACGATATAAAGTAACTAACAAGGGTATCATGTTCTTACGATATAAAGTTACTAGCAGGCCGATGATGAGAGTATAAATATTTATTTCTCTATAAACATAAACCACACCAGAGGCTGGAGCACCTAATGTTGCTGGGTTGTCTATACATACAACGGCAAATTTAATGGCGCTGTGTTTTAGAACAAATTAGCGTTTTCTCAATTAATTTAATTAAAATCGCGTTAATCGTTATTAACGGGACAGTGGCTGAATTAAACGTTTAGAAAGATAATTGATTTTCTCCGGTTAAAAAACACTTAGGTAAGCAGAACTTGACTTGATGGCGTCAGTGTCGGCCATCTTGGTGAACTCTGACCCAGTCGTCAATTAACCAATCCGATTAGTCCAGTTTGTTTGAGCCAAACAAACAGAGATCAATAGCCTGCTGTAACTCTTACGTTGGAGAGTTGCGAGTTGTCTTTTCCTGAAACAAACATCAGCGGTTCTCTCTTTGTTATTGCAAGTGACACTCTCGCTAGTGGCTAGGTAAGTAGTGTCTCTCTGGCTAGGGAAGTATGGCGAAACTGCTGCATTCATACACTTGTAACAAAAAATGTGAAAAAGAACCGTTAACATTCTTTAGGTATAAAAGTAGTAGAATCATCGGTCGAACAAGAAACAAGCTCCATATGTTTTAGAGACCGACGCTTATTTTTCCCCACTTGTAATAATACAAGTATTATCAAAGCACAGCGGTGTTTTTTTGATATCCAAGTATATTGGAACCTGAGATACTGACTCTCAATATGCTTATATACAAAGACAAATACAATGCACCGTCAAAAAGGTTCGAGACAAAACGGTCCCGACAAAGCGACCCTGTCGAAAAGACAAACTGTGCGCAGACAAAACGACTCAGCCAAAATAGCCCCGACAAAAAGGCCCCGATATATTGGCTCCCGTCAAATATGTTCTCGATATTTTGGCTCCTGACAAATGGAGTCCCGACATATGTGTTTCCGACAAATAGGCTCTCGACATTTTAGCTCCCGACAAATGAACTCCCGACATATGTGTTTCCGACAAGTAGGCTCGCGACAGATTGGCTCACGACAAATGGACTCCCGATATACATGGGCCTATCTTTTCATCATGTAAATTATCGTTTTCTCAGGTAGGCTCGGGTTTCTGACATCAACAAAATGAAACAAAACAAACAAAACACCCCAACATGTGACAACAAAACAAAGGTTTGCATCAAACTCAATTTTAAATTCTTGAAATCTACGAATTCAATTACTAATAGATCTAGTAATTTTAAAAATCTGTTATTCAAATAAATGACGTCACACTCGAAAAAAAAGGGGGGGGGGGGTCCGTAATTTTGTGACGGTGTGTGATGACGGGGATGTTAGAAAGCGAGTTTTAGCCGTTATTTTGCGTTTTAGAAAACGGGTTTAATAAATTTTAGTTGTAATTGACTAAAATACTCTATTTTGACAGAGTTCAGACAAGATTTTGGAGAAATATCGATCTTTTAAGAAAAATTCAACTGCAGTTTTGAGGGGGGGGGGGGGGGGGGGGGTTGAAGTGTGACGTCATTTTATGGGGGGGGGGCAGGGGCGGAACTACCATGACGCCAGACCCCGCAATGCGGGGGGCCCAGGACGTTTAGGGGCCCAATTCGACTAAAAAACAATGAATTTTTATTTTATAAATAATGCTTTTCGTACACCTTGATCGTGGTTTTGTAAATAACAAACAGATCTACTACATTAGTGATGCTATACAGTAGCTAACACATGCTGTTGCGTAAAAAAATATATACACATGAGCTGTAGTGTGAAAGATATGCAAACGTTCAAACCACTTCCATGAATTATTTCTCTTTTTTTCAAATATGGGTGCTCATAAGTTCTTTTTAACAGATTTGTATTAAACAAAAAATAAAAACAATTACTTCTCTTATTATTTTTTTTTTTAAATTTCTTACTAAAGAATGAATTGTAAAAAACGAAATGTATTTAAATTAATGATAAAAATACAAAAAAACCCCCATAAAATAAACATAACACGAGACACCATTACTTATAAAAAACATTCATGCTTTATATTCTTTTGACCGACTTGATGCTAAGACAAGAAGTCTTTTGGCAAAGATATTATTGTCTTTTGGCAATTATATATATATATATATATATATATATATATATATATATATATATATATATATATATATATATATATATATATATATATATATATATATATATATATAGGGGGCCCAATTCTTTTTTTCGGGGTGGCCTTTTTTTCTAGTTCCGCCACTGGGGGGGGGGGTCTGGCTTTTTGTGACGATGTGTGACGGAGGGTATGGGGGGGGGGGGGGGGGGAGGTAAAAATAGTCAAAAAAAAGGGAAAACTATGCAAGAAAACAACAACAAAATAATAGATTATAGTACATGTCATGTATGCTTTGATAAAAGCTTAAAGCTTAATCGTTTAAAGTTCGTCAAATATCTGTCTTGTGATTAGTGTTATCTTTCTGTAAATCACTCCCACTTATTACCATCGTCATATGGATATAAGTATAAAATACTTAGCTGATCAGCCTTGACCCCAACATGACCTATCAACAAATATCTAACCCAGATGGAACTGGAGCTCCTGCCGTGATCCTAGAGTTCCTGAACGTCTTTTGATGCGGAGATATCACAACAGACCGGCAAAAATACTCTCGCACTTTTGTTTAGAGAATATTTTTAGACTCGTCGCATGTCGACTTTCTCTTTCAAAATCTCTGAAATTACTCTTTAGTGAGGCTTTTTTTTTCTTTTTTTTTCTTCTTTTGTTTGTCAGATCATGCACGCGTGATTGTGTTAGGATAAAAAAAGATGAAAACAAATGGCTGTTTTTCTAATTATCATTAAAACTAATGGTAAAAGAATAGCGGCCTAAAGCCGCGGAAGGCGGTAGTTCAAAAAGCTTATTTTAAGATCTTTTTCAACAACAACTTTTTTTTTACCTGAAAGGACTGGAAAAAAATGTATATTTTTATTTTGTAAATAGCGTTGGTGTTGTCTCATTTGACGAGACGGATCTACAGGCATGATGTACGCTGTTGGATCCACAGTCAGGCTTTGGATTGTTTGGATACACATGGATGATAATCTTCGTTGGATTCTGTAGATACACAAATCTGATAAACTCCGTTGGATTGTGTGGATACACGTGGATGAGAGCAATCGTTGGAATAATAAGATGGTAGTCGCGGATAGACACCTTGTATAACTATGTTGTACTCATTTTGCATCCTGTACCTTAAAAATACCCTCTTCCACTGAACATGCACTAAACGATTAAGTTTTACAGGGTACTCTCTGAACTCCAACAATGCTATACGATTCTGTAGTCTGCTACAAACTTACAATTTTCTGCACTCTAAAATGTCCGTAAAATTCTTCAATCTGCTACAAACTCACGAACTTGTGCACTCTAAAATGTCCGTAAGATTCTTCAATCTGCTACAAACTCACGAACTTGTGCACTTTAAAATGTCCGTAAGATTCTTCAGTCTGCTACAAACTCACTAACTTGTGCACTCTAAAATGTATTTACTTTTAAAAAGTAAAAATGTAAATTTTTACCCTAACCATCAAAGACTTAGCCCATAAAGTCAACTAATTTTAATGTTTACTTTTAGTTTGAACTTATTAAAGAACATCATATTAGGTTTTATTTACCAAAAAAAAGTCATTGAAGCTTTGATCAAACTAAGTGTCCTGTTAGCAAAGGAAATAAAACAATATAAATTCAGTTTCGTTCTAAATATAGAAGTGATCTTTGAGTACATCTGAAGTCGACCTTAAATCTACTGAAAAATTTTCTCACCTCCAAAAATGCTACCTAGTGTGATTGACTTAACCAACAAGATTATTTTTTTTAAACCGTAACTTTTAAGTCTTCCTCTGTCTGAATTTCAAGGTTGGGAAACTGTTTTTCACTCTAAACGTCCTAATTTAGCCCAGCAAAACTAATAAGATACGTAGAAAATGGAAGACGAAAGAAAATGCCCGAGGCTTTCCCGTGCTGCCGCCCACAGATCTAAGGCCAATTTTTAAAAGTTTTCTTTCATTTTTTTCTGTGAGTGGAACTCTAATTATAAGCTGTAGTGTGTTGGCGGTTACACGGAGAAGTTGACCAAATGACCGTTTGGAGATTGGAGAAAAAGAGTAGTGGGCGGTCGTCCATTCTTGCCCCACACTTCCTTTATTTTGTACTGATCTAGCTTGGAAATCCCCGGAGATAATATTTAGTTTACTCTTGCTTTCTAAAACAGGGTATACCTTTCTGTCTTGTCACCTACACTAAATTGTCAAAATTGTTTTATATAATGTATAATACACGTATAATACATTCGTAGTAGTAAGTAATACAACGTATTCCAATTCGGAATTTGAAACAGTTTATTTGGTCAAACATCGTCGACGAATTTTTCTTGATTCGCTGGTTAAGTAACAATAGCAGCACATTTTAAATTTTGTTTAAAATTAACTTTTCTATCTGAGCCAAGTTGAAGAGAAAAAGTTTTACTTTTCTAAAAATCTGAGCCAAGTTGAAGAAAAAAGTTTTACTTTTCTAAAAATCTGAGCTAAGTTGAAGAAAAAAGTTTTACTTTTCTAAAAATCTGAGCCAAGTTGAAGCAAACAGTTTTACTTTTCTAAAAATCTGAGCTAAGTTGAAGAAAAAAGTTTTACTTTTCTAAAAATCTGAGCCAAGTTGAAGAAAAAAGTTTTACTTTTCTAAACATCTGAGCTAAGTTGAAGAAAAAAGTTTTACTTTTCTAAAAATCTGAGCCAAGTTGAAGAAAAAAGTTTTACTTTTCTAAAAATCTGAGCTAAGTTGAAGAAAAAAGTTTTACTTTTCTAAAAATCTGAGCCAAGTTGAAGCAAACAGTTTTACTTTTCTAAAAATCTGACCCAAGTTGAAGAAAACAAGTTTTACTTTTCTAAAAATCTCAGGTTAAAGTGCTAACAAGAAATAGTCCATTTAGAAAAATAATTGTAAAGTAATTAGCTTACATTGTCAGACAGCAATTAATATTGAGTATGCTCTTAAGTAATTATAATTTTTCCTTCATCAAGAAAATAAGGCGAACAGCTAAAATATGTTTTATTTGATATAAACTTGTGTTGGCGTTTAGATTCACTTTATGCTTAGTGATTTTTTTTCTTATTGGTTAAGGTGGTTTTGGTCTAATTTTCTTATTTCGTCTCATATTAGATCTTTATGTTAGATGTTTATGTTAGGTCTTTATGTTAGGTGTTTATGTTAGGTGTTTATGTTAGGTGTTTATGTTAGGTGTTTATGGTAGGTCTTTATATTAGGTCTTTATATTAGGCCTTTATGTTAGGTATTTATGTTAGGTGTTTATGTTAGGTCGTTATGTAACGGTTTTAGGTGGAACAAGAGGTGTATTAAAAGATTGTATCAGACGTCAACACACGTCATCACACGTCATCACCCAGTATCACACGTCAACACACGTCAACACACGTCATCACACGTCAACACACGTCAACACACGTCATCACACGTCAACACACGTCAACACACGTCAACACACGTCAACACACATCAACACACGTCATCACACGACATCACACGTCATCACACGACATCACACGTCATCACACGTCAACACACGTCAACACACAAACACACGTCAACACACATCATCACACGTCATCACACGACATCACACGTCAACACACGTCAACACACAAACACACGTCGTTACACGTCCGTCATCACACGTCATAACCCAGTATTACAAGTCACAGGTTCTGTACCTTGGCCGTTCTACTTTCATAACCCGAGTCAGGTACGCTTTAAAGCTGAGTAGACACTACATTGAAATGGATATTTCATGTAAGCCAACTATATTTATCGTGTTGCAACGGACAGATTGTTGACACGGCAATCAGTCGGCAACTGTTTGTTTGCTTGTGTTGGTGATTAGGTTTAAAGATGCATAGGTTCATGGGCTATTATGTAATGTTACCTGTCATCACAGGTGATCTGGGAATGGTTCAAATTTCATCAGTGCTCACACAAAACTAGGACGTAATAGATGAAATCATACTTAACTTAAGAAAATAAAAGCAACTTCTTTTTGTTTGAAAACTGATGAGACAAAAAAAAATTGAGAAAATGATATTTAAAGACCTAAAATGTTAAAATACCTAAAAAAGTTAATATTCCTAAAAAGTTAAAATTCCTAAAAAGTTAAAATACCTAAAAGTTAAAATACCTAAAAAGTTAAAATACCTAAAACGTTTAAATACCTAAAAAGTTAAAATAACTAAAAACTTAAAATATGCAATTAAAAAACCGAGTGGTATTGTAGGGTTAGTGAGGGCTATGGGATATACGGGAAGCAGATGACGTTGGTGAAATGCGACGGTGCAGTGTAGGGTATGCTGTGGCAGTGTGGTGTGTGTGGATGTGCTCGCGGGGATTTGGTGGTGGGGATGTGGTTTAGAGGTGTGGTGGCGGGGTGTATTAAGGGAATGTACCACATATCATACCGAGTGTCATGTAAAGCTATATCAAAACACTTTAAAAATATTGATTCAAAAGTTTTCTCGACACATTGGCTTGCATTAGATATTTGGAACAGCCCGTCCGTAGTTTGTCTTGCAGTCTCGCATTCTCAAGATGTAGATGAAATTAAAATGTTGAGATGATACAATCGTTACAATCTTTAGATGGTACCATCGACAGAAAAAAAAAACCTTTCTAAAGTTAGAATCTTGAGATGGTACAATCTACACTGAAAAACCTTTTCAAATTAAAAAAAAAAATCTTAATTAGGTCTGGTTTCCAGATTCAATTAGAAAACAAATTAAGTTTTAAATTTTAAAACTAAATCATAAAAATAAAGAGCTCTATAAATAACAGCTTTATCAAAGTAGAAGATGGGAGATAACTCTAAAATATTAGGCATTCGTATGCTGAAATTCCAGTTTTAGATGACGGATTTAATGACGTCATTACACTGTTTATTAAATGCGTTATTTTATAACGAGTAAGTTTAAAATTTGAAAAATTGAAATTAAATAAAACAGCCGAAAGAGCCAGACACAATATAATATCTAACAATTAGAAATCGATTATTTGCTTGAGTCAAGAAGAAAAACAAAATATATATATAAAAAAAAACCAAAAAACAACAACACACTTGTTAGTAATTTTATTTTAGAGTTTTTATTTTAGCAAACCTGAAACGCAAGCCGTCGTTGATGACTGGTGGTTGTTGTTTTCAAGTAGGTAGTCCAAACTGGCGAAAAAGTGCTTTTTAGGGTCAGTTTTTGCGGTTTTCAAAAAAAAAAAAAAACCCAACTTCTAGTTGTCCTATAAGACTAAAAATTATATGTCAATAAAGTTTAAGTCTTTATCTGTCGTAATCTGGTATTTTTATATATGTAACACATGTTTGAATGGGTTTTATATTTGTTTGAAAAATATCAGTTACGTCAACAAATTTCACTTTTTTGCGAGTACCGATCGACCCCACAATGTTTCATTTGGTTGCGGCTTCACGACGAAGCATTGTAGAAGCATAATCTTAATGTCATTTTAAAGAGCGAATTCTAGTCTATCGTTTGATGTATAAATTGAAAAGATAACTTGCTTATTTCATTTTTAAAAATCAGTTTTTGAACTTTAAATGACGATATATACAAGAAAACAAAAGTAATTCTGTTTCAACTTTTACACCGATGTAAAGTTCACTTTTATAACTACTTTGTGGTGTAAATTCAAGTATTTTTGATTTACGGTCGCAAAGCCGTGCCCTCATAAACATATAACCCTCGAGTCAATTTTCAGCCCCGAGTGAGTAGCTCGCTGAACGGTTTTAAGGGGGAAGGCTCCGGTAAAAAAAACTTTTTTAATACTCGTTAGAAAACAGTTATTTCTTTACAGCTTTATTAAAATACATCCGCATATGCATTTCCATTAAAAAAATGGTGAAAAAATCTTGGTAACTATGACAACGGCGGCCATCTTGAAAAATTAACCCCTTCGTAGGTTTTCCACCATTCATAAAATATTACATTTTAAGCCTAATAAACAATTAATTAATAATCTTCTTCCATATTTTGGGGCACTCAGCTAAAAATTTTAAGTGCATATCATCAAACTAATTTTTTATGAATTTTCAAAATTTGTGTCCGTTCAAAACACTTAATTTTGGGGAATTTTGGGGCATTAAAACTAGTGTTTTTATGGACCCACAATAAGAACTTTCCTTTAAAGGGAAGGGAAGAAGGCCAAGCCCCCCCCCCCTACAGTTCCCAAAACTTATCGCTTACTCTTGATGCTCCACAAGATCAAGGTTGAGGGAAACAAGATGTACAAAGATGTGGAGTTGTCGTTTTAAAAATTGTTCCCCCAAAGCAGTTATCAACCCGATAGGTTTGAATGTAGCATCAACTGCTGCATCACTCGTAGACATCACGTCTTTATTAGATTACATTACATTACTCCATTAAAATTTGATTCTGTTGCTCCTGCACTAGATAACAGTGGCATTTTTAAAAATAATATTTTCACTCATGTGATTTTTGAAATTAATGAACACATTCTTCCTGTTAATATTATCAACACAATAGTTTTAGAGTTATTCTATGTCCAAAGCAAAAAAAAAATTTTTTTTTGTATGAAAATAAAAGTGACCAAAACGCATTTTTGTCATTTTCAATTATTTTTTTTACTCATTTTAGATGACTGAAAAAAATTGGGCATATATATTGCAAACTTTGCAATAACTTTACCAAATTCTACACTTATATGTAATTTAGTTTAGAAAATATGGGTTCTTAAAAATGGCACTTTTTGAAAATCAGTTTTTATCAAATTTTGCTTTTTTAAAAATCGCATAACTTTTTTATTTATTGAGATATTTTCATAAAATGTGTGGCATAGAGCTTACAATTAAAAGTTCTGTCATGACATACTCACTCCAGAAGTCTGCAATTAATAGTTAATTTCAGTTTGGACTACCTATTTCAAGTTGAGGAGACTAAAATAATTTTGTTTTCCAATTTAGTTTTGAATTTTATAAATTCTTTTATTAGACGTGTCTCTGTGTTTATATACTCTTTACATTATTTCTAGTTTCTGAATTACTGTTGCACCTTATGACCATCAAAGCATTCACTAGTTTAATGTGTCTTTTTGTCATAGTTGGGTTTAATATTAAAATATATTGCAGATGTTCTGAGAAAGTAGTTTAATGAATTTGTTATCACCGCGAGAATGATGACCTGTGAAAAGTTTGCGCGTGAAATCAAATTTTCCTGCAGAAGCCAGACAAGTGGATGTATTGGAAGCAAACATTTAACGTTGCTCAGGCCGAGTGCTACCAGTCCAGGAGTGGGTCTAGACCAACATATTTTCAACCAATCCCCTGCAGGCACTGACGTCTGACACTGATGACGTCAGCGCACGAGAATCCCAGCAAATGTCAAACCGGATAACTAGCAAGCAAATATTTCACCCCGGCTTCCAGTTGCAACCTCGTTTTCGTACCCGAGTTTTATTTGTTTACTTCAGAGGTAACCAGAGACTTACTTGTTTACTTCAGAGGTAACTTATAGGAGCGTGTCATTGGTATGTGGGGGTGGGGGAGGGGTGAGGTGAGGTGCTGGGGGGAGGAGTGGGGTGCTGGGGGAGGAGTGGGGGAATGGGGGGGGGGGAGGGGGGAATGAGGTGCTGGGGTGCAAGAAATGTCTGATGTCTCCACTATTTTATGCTTCAACTAAAGTCAATGTCCCACCTCCACCGTAAATTCCACTGCCCTTCCTTACATCCTTTCTGCCCGTCCTTACATCCCTTCTGCCCGTCCTTACATCCCATCTGCCCTTCCTTCCATCCCATCTGTATGCCTTACATCCCACCTGTCCTTCTTTACATCCCGTCTGCCCGTCCTTACATCCCATCTGCCCTTCCTTACATCCCATCTGCCCTTCCTTCCATCCCATCTGCCCTTCCTTACATCCCATCTGCCCTTCCTTACATCCCATCTGCCCTTCCTTACATCCCATCTGCCCTTCCTTACACCCCATCTGCCCTTCCTTACATCCCATCTGCCCTTCCTTACATCCCATCTGCCCTTCCTTACATCCCATCTGCCCGTCATTACATACCACCAGCTCTTCCTTACACACCATCTGCCCTTTCTTACATGGAATTTATATAGAAAACATACTTTTACCAGCGTCCGCCCAACCCCCCTCAGGAAATTTTAGTCCGCCCCTCCCACTCCCCCACGAAAATTTTAAGTGCCCCCCCCCCCCCCCACCGGAGAAAAAAGTCTGGAAGAAACACTGTAAACAATTCGTTGAACCCAATATCACAAACAATCACGTAAAATATTTTACTTGAACGACTTGTGATTGAAACCCCAAAGTCATCTCTAGAACACCTCGTGCTGAAAAATAAAATTTCTTTATTCGCACCTGCCGAGTACTCTAAAATACTCTAGATCTATGAATAAAAAGCCTCACCAATCAGAGAAGAACATGGCCTTACATTAAAGTACCTTCTTTTTAAATCTTGCCTTGAGCCCTGTGTAAAATAAAACAAAGTTTGGAGTTGATGGAGAAAAGGCTAAAATCTGAGTTTGGAATAAAGAAAATATTCAATTAAAATGTTTTTGTTTCAAGAGAGATACGTTTTTAAGGGGGATAAAAGTTTTTCTTAAGGGAGATAAAAAGTTAAAATACAAGCAAAACAAAGACACAAAAAGAATCTCAACATTGATTCAAACGTCATAAAAAAATCTTCTCGCTAACAAAATGCTTCAATTAACAGTCTTTCTTTTTAAACCATAAAGCTATATTGGGAAGATTACCTTGTCGCCATGACTATTTTTTAAGGCAATCGTTTAATTAAAATGTTTGGACAAATTGTACCTCTAATTTGATTAACGAGAATTGATTTTATTTTCTATTTTAATTAGCTAAACTGACAGGCGGAGGAAGATGAGATTTATTAGCTAGAATTAGCCGTCATCGAACCCATGCCCCTCTGCATTTGATTGGGCCCTAAAATATACACCTGAGCCAACTCAGCCGTAACAAGTACCCGAAATTTGTCCAAGTCAGCCGGTGCTTTGATCAACGCATCACTCACACAATGACTTGGATTGTCAAAAACCAGCAATGTGAAGATCATTGACACGGAACAAACCAATGGTCAACTGAAGAAGAAATTAGCAGAGAAAGTGCTGAGGCACGGTGGAAAATTCAGGGAGGGTAACACATTCGGGAGGGTCAGACATTTAGGAGGGTCAGACATTCGGTGGGGTCAGACATTCGGGAGGGTCAGACATTCGGGAGGGTCACACATTAAGGAGGGTCACACATTAAGGAGGGTCACACATTAAGGAGGGTCACACATTCGGGAGGGTCAGACATTCGGGAGGGTCACACATTCGGGAGGGTCACACATTGATGAGATTTTGGACCAACACCAAAAAAAATACCTGCCATAAAATCCCACCTGCCGTAAAATCCCACCTGCCGTAAAATCCCACCGCCAATAGGAAAAGTGAATAATGAAAACCGTGGAGACGTGACGTCTTATAATGCAAAGGTGAGTCGCCACTAAGGTAGTCATGGACCTGAGATAATGCCCTACCACCAAGAGTCTAAGACAAGTAGAAATGAGATTAGAGCTGAGATCCATACGGAGGTCTTGTTGACCACAAATCTTATCAGACAACAGGTCAGCCTAACTTAGAGGGTGCCTTGTGCGTCGTACATAGGCAGCGGATGTGAATTACGTTAATCCGTTAATCTCTATGCTAGTACATTACGTGCGGCACATCTGAACGTCGCTTAATCGGTGAATTTTAAATATTTTAAAATTAGCTTTACGCACACATATGTGGGGCCAGCCGGTAGGTGGCAAAGATCCAACGTTAAAAATTCAACTCTTTGTAGCGACAAGTAAACAAAACACGCCGCCGGTATTTATGGATACACTTTGGGTTCCCGTGGACAGGGCTGTTTTCTTACAGCCTGACCTGTTTCCTGTCGTCTGCTCATGGATGAGCAGATGACAAATGTGTTGACACGTTCAATCTCGCCTGGTCAGCCCAGACGTGATGAAACCAATCAATCGTCGTCTGCTTGTTTACAATCGTCGTCTGCTTGTTTACAATCATTGCATTCAGCAGAAACTTCTAGATATATTACATTGTCCTGTCCACATTTTTATACAATTATTTATTTCTTTATGAGAAAAATAATTTTTTGTGTGAAAATATATACGAAAAGCAAAAATATTTTTATCAACATAATCTAAAAATGACAATATAACCTAACATAAATTTAAAAAAACGGTTAAAAATATTTCAAATTACAGCTGAGCAAATCGCCGTCTGATGAATTTGTGATTGGAAAAATAAAACAAATTCGTGAATCTTCTATGCCAATCTCTAAAAGAATTAGCTACAACTTACAAATAACGCGAACAGGGTTTGTGAAGTGTCCAGATATATATTGAAAGTTTCGCGATATGAACATCTAAGACATGCATTGGCTTGAGAAAAATAATGTTAACAAAAAAAAAGTTGCGATGCTATAAATTTTTGATTATTTTCATCATTTCTGTGATTGTATCTAGACCGTGCGTGATTGATGTGTTCATGAATGATATAATCTCCTGTTTTATCCTACTTTATTCCTGCTATCCTGATCAAATTTTCATTATGTCTTTACACAATATCACGCTTTCACTCTCTCTTTCATTATTGTGCAATTCCTTCATTCGTTCATTACTGTGTTTTCATCCATTTCTATTTTTTTTTGCTTATTTTTATCACATTCTACGTCCAATGTTTAAATATGTTCCATATTGTCCTGATTAAAGAAAAAATCCATCTCTCTCTCAGCCATTAACAGTGGTGTAGTCAGTATGGTTGGGGGTGTTAAGACCAGGGGCGGAACTACCATACCGCCAGACCCCGCAATGCGGGGGGGCCGAGGACGTTTAGGGGCCCGAAATCCGACCAAAAAGCAATGACTTTGTATTCCAAAATTACGTTTTTGTGCACCTTAATTATGGTTTTGTAAAAAAAAAAATTACTGTAGTGATCTTCTACAGTAGCTAACACACGCTGTTGCATAAAAGAAAAAAAATCTACATAAGCTTTAGTGTGCAAGATAAACAAACATTCAAACCACTTCCATGACTTATTTCCGTTTTTCAAATAGTCAAATAGAAGTGCCCATAAACTCCTTTTAATAGTTTTGTACTACGCACATTGAAAAGCAATTACTTCTCTTAATTATAATTTTTTTATAAAATACATACTAAAGAATGACATAGTATAAAAAGGAATTTTAAAAAAAATTAATATAAATTTAAAAAAAAAACATAAAAATAAACATAACCCGAGAAACCATTACACATACAAAGCTTTCATTTTTCATATACTTTTGACCGGCTTGCACATGGTAAGCTATTCAGCTGACATCAAAAGTGACACACACATTTGCAAAACAGTCTAATGTACTTAAACACATGACATGTTGTTGTAATTTGTTAGAATTGAAAATAAAAGTATTAAGTATTTTTTAAAACAATGTGTTATTTAAAAACTAGATTAGGCCCGAAATGAGTATCCTACGTTCGTATTTTGTGTTTATATATATATATATATATATATAAATATATATATATATATATATATATATATATATATATATATATATATATATATATATATATATATATATATATATATATATATATATATATATATATATATATATATATATATATATATATATGTATAGGGGGCCTCAAAAAATATTTTGCGTGGTGGCCCTTTTTTTCTAGTTCCGCCACTGGTTAAGACCCTGTTGGGGTACACAGAAGGGGGGGCGAGGGGGGGGGGGCGGACAACACCAGAGCTAGTTCCGCGTAAAGTAATACTAGGTGGGGGTACGGGGGTGGAAGTTCAACTACAGCTCACCCAAACCTTTTAAACCTAACCCAGGTTAAACCTGTCCTGGTTAACCAAACACCTGTGAACTTGTCATTGTATGGCCCGGCCCATCAATCACCCCACCCCCACCCCCCCCCCCCCCCCCCCCCACACAAAGACACCATCTTTGACACACATCGCTAAAACTAGAGAGCTTATAAAAAGTTGCCGGCCATTTTGATCTCTATCTTCAGGCGACTCGTGACGTCACATCCTGTCCCAGCGATCCCCATCGCCGTATCAAACAAAAACATTACAACTGAGGAAACAACAAGAAACGGGGGAAATTGCAAGAAATAAACACGCACTTTTACAAGGTAAACAACCGTTTTCAAACTAAAGATGTACAATTTGGATGTGATGTTGTTGTAAGCATACGACGTGATGAGTTGATTAAAGAACTCGAGACTTTGTTCTTTTGTTGTACCACGTGACTTGTTCAATCTGTTTGAAGGGAATCAGCGACGCGTTTGTATATGTTAATTAGTACATGTGGACAGACATTGAAGAATCGAGTGTACCATACAACACTTTACAACACTTTATATATATATATATATATATATATATATATATATATATATATATATATATATATATATATATATATACGAGGCGATCTGTTTGAGCTATAGGAAATGGCCCCACCAATGTTGTTTTTTCTTACCTTGCTTTTATGCTATATTTCTTGTACTTATTTTGAAAACTATTTGTTAGCCACGCCCAGATTTGTCTTAACCACGCCCAGACTTGTGTTAGCCACACCCAAATACAACAGCAAAAGCAAATCTGCATCACATGATATGATTTGTTTGTTTACTTGAAGACACCATTAATCCTGCACTGTAACACACAACGTCCGGCCTGTGTATTAAAAAAAACATCAGAGCCTTCTAAAAATGCTCAAAAACATGCGTTTCTTTGAGAAAAATACTTTTTTTCTCGGATTTGATTTCAGAAGATTTTGATATTTATAAAAAATAAAAACTTTTTTTTGCTCTTGCGTGATACTTAAAAAAGCGTAATAAAAAGCAACGAAAACAGATGTTGAGTACAGATATTATATTTCAATCTAACAGTGTATTCGTGTTAAATTGTTTGTTTCTCAATATTATTTATTTTAAGGTTTTTATTTACCTAATCATAATATGTAAGTACATCTCTAAAGCAGATGAAGTAGAGTTATCTGTTTTCTAAGACCATGGCAAACGAAAGTCTAGTAAGTCGGTACACAGTCCTTACACCGTGATGTTCCCCACCCAGGCCACGTAAGTCTATACACCCACCTGATTGCACACTGTCTTCGGTGGTCTCTAGGATTTGATTCAGACTTTAACATTCTTCACAAATCTTTTCTAACCATATTCGACCTACGGGAAATAATTCAGCCCAGACTAAACTCAAATGAGCCAGGTACCCACCACAGCTGAGTGGACTCAGGGACGTCTTGCGGACTCGAGTCCGGGATCAGAACTGGACACTTAGAAACCGAGTATAAAACATAGAAATATATGACATTTTGTTTGAATTGAAGCCTTTGACACGTTAGGGTAAAGGTTTGGCTAGTGGAGACATTAAGAAAACGCCCCAAGAACGGCCACAACTACAAACTTGAGACGCCATCAACACTCTCTAGACACCCCACCCCGCGCGGTGAAGAGACAAATCAAACAGAATAACCCACGTACCGTATACATATTTACATCACTCTCCCCCACCCCGGGCACGCAACAATCGCATTTAAAAGCAGCTTCAACGCGGAAATTCGATTTTAACAAGCAGTTGGCAAACAGAGAACCAGGGACAGAGATGCAGCCTGGCATCGTCTGAGTGGCATTTGCTGGAGGCCCATTGGGGCTGGGGGACGGGGCTACTACCTGTCCAGGGTAGGGGACACAGGTTAAACCGGGGGATGAAATAATTGGTTTTAATTTAATTGGGTGGGGTCAGGTGGGGGGGGGGGGGGAGTACATGGGAACTAAATAAAACATCGTGATGGACATGAGGAGTCTCAAGGTATCTTGTCTTTGCCTCATGTGTCAGGGTCTATTCAACATTAGTCAACAACTGCAGGCCGTCAATATTTCACACCCCTGGCACACAGAGAAAGTTCTAGATCTACCCAGCACCGCAGGACTTTTTCCCCATCCCACTAGAACTGTATCTTCCTCAAGACATTATTGGGGGAAAAAACTTTTAATTTTCAAGATGGACACTTACAAAATGTTAAATGGCGAAATCGTGTTCCGATAATTAATTATGACGATCAAAATTTTAAGAGAAAATTTAATTAGCTCGTTTTTCAAACATAAAATTTATCATGAAGCCTAATAAACTCCCCTCCATTTACCAACTTTACGTCCAAAGATGCGTAAATTACACAATTTCAGAAATAGCTTTCAGGCCTTTTCTTATACCTACACTAATGATACAGGGGATATTTTAAAAGCAGTGCTAATTCTATTTTTAGAACCATAGCTCACGCCGAACAAGGATTTGACATTTAACATGGGAGACGAACAAAAAAAATTGAGATCATGCTCGGACCCCCATGGCAATATCTGGTGAGAACGACGCCCGCTGTCGAAGAATCGATTCCATGACGCTGGACAGACCACGTGACGACCAATTCTGGACCCGGCTATATCTGGACACGATGTGAAGTCTGAGAGGAATACGTCATCGCCGGACGCTGATTTGGACGTGCGGGTGAGCAGAAATATTTTGTACTGTAGGGCTCTCAGAGTTATTCAGTCTATTTTGGTACGATGTAGTCGGTGAGGAAATGTGGCGTTTTATTTTAGGGAGTTAAGTTTCGGTAAGAATAGTGACGTCAGTGTTGGGGTGTAGCCATAGGTTTGGTGTAGCGATAGGTTGGGTGTAGCCATAGGTTGGTGTAGTGATAGGTTGGGAGTAGTGATAGGTTGGGTGTAGCCATAGGTTGGTGTAGTGATAGGTTGGGAGTAGTGATAGGTTGGGTGTAGCCATAGGTTGGTGTAGTGATAGGTTGGGAGTAGTGATAGGTTGGGTGTAGCCATAGGTTGGTGTAGCCAAGGGTTAGGTTCCAGTATTTTTCTTTGTAGAGAAAAAATCTCAGCATTTATATCTGTAAAGAACTAAGTCCAGTATCAGTGCGTCATCGACTTATTAGGGGGAAATTCAGTCTGAAGGTTGTAAAATTAATTGTGGTAAACTATATTGGCCGCTACTTACTCTTGTTATCATATATTTACAGACCAAACGGTCCGTATGGTAGATAAAGTAGAGTTTACTTGTTTCACCTACCTCGCCATACTTTCCCTAACATGAGTCAGGTACCCATCAGAGCTGGGCGGACTCAAGGACGAACTACAGACTTAAGACTTGAAATATTCGTGTTGGCAGCCACTACTAGTGTATGTGTACATAAAATAAAGTATTTTTGGTAACAAAACAAAACAAAAAACCCAAAACAATTTGGTTGTTTACTTCTATCAAAGAAGTTGAAAGAAAAATGACTAAGCTAGCTCACGTGGTTTAAAAAAAAATAATTAAAAAATTGTATCGACAAAGATTTGAGTACAAATTACTATGAGTTTTTATGAAGTAAGGTTATTAGAATATCGATCAGAAAGCTCCTGTACAGCCGATCAATGTTTGTCTTACGAAAATTTAGATTATAACTTAGGTTTGATTGAAATATAGACATGTATGCTTAAACTCTAAAAAATATTTTCAAGTTGTCTCGATTTGCAAATTCTTTAACATATATTTTAAAATATTAAATTTCTAAATATTTTTAGGCTTAAGATTTTATTCTATTTTTTTTAACGGTAGCTTTGATTGCTAATAAACCGGGAGTGATCTGCCCTAAACTTTCTCGAATATTCTTATATAAAACAACAGGGGGTGGCAACTCGGGATATAGACATGATTTTTAATCCATTTTAAATACTTAAAGTTTTTAAAATAGAATAATATCTCGTAGAAAAAAGAATTGCACACCAAGTGAACACCAAATAAAATGTGCATAATAGTGCGAAATATTATTTGTATTTTATAAATTCACGTGCGTTTTTTGAGAAATCGGAAATAGCGAAAATTACTACTTCCGGTCAACGGAAATTACTCAAAATTTGATAGAAGGCAGAGAATTAGATCTTTAACGTGTGAAATTTCATGTATCTATCTGAAATAGCACTCAAGGTATAGACCTTTGAAAAATTGAAAGTAAAAAAAGTTCCACTTCCGGTTATCGGAAATCGATGAAAAGTTGATACGGATCTACAAATTTGATATAATACTTATATATGAAATTTCATCAACTTAGCAGTAACGGCGCACAAGTTATCGTGTTTATAGACATACACATACACATACGCACACACACACACACACACACACACACACACTGACATACGGACAAGATTGCAAAACTATGTTTTTCTGACTCAGGAAGGTGTAAAACGTCGAGATTTGCAAAAATGTCGTTTTTTGCATGATTACAAGAATTTCTATTCTTTGTATATTCGAGAAAGTAAAAACAACTTGATGTTTATATCATAATAATGATAATTGGACTCTCGTCAACTCGGTCACGGCTATGGGAATGCTTGTAAAAAGGCTATTGGATGTTACTTGTATACAATAGGGTTTAAAGACATGCAATATTTAGAATGAGCCGACCCGCGGCATATCATACGCCGCTATTTAGTTGTTGTTTCTTCTACTTTTTAGTAATTCATAATTTGTGAATTCGACAGTACCAACGCTACCACTGAAAATATTTCTTTAAAACACTATAAGTAGCTCTTTAAGGACGATAACCCCCCCCTCTTCCCCACCCCCTCCGTTAAAGTAAACTCCACTTAGTTACCCCCCCCCCCCCCCCCCCCTTCCCCCTACGTTTAAAATCGTTTCAAACTAAATTATGTGCCCCTAATAGTCGTCACTAAACCCGGCTCTGCCTGTAAACATTTAGCGTGAACCACAGCTCACCAGACCATATAGGCGTGGGGGTGGTAGGGAGCGCGCTTACAGCTTGTTTTCTAGCGTCTCCCAGAAGAGAATTATATATATATAGATTTGTATTAGTATTTTTTGTTTTGTTTTAACAAATCTCCCCGGAAGGTCACCCAGTCCACATCAAGAATAGTGGTAAGGATAAGTAGCTTCGTTGAAATTAGAAAATCGAAATTGTATTTCCGTCTTTCCATTACATCAAGTTTGTATTACGTAACTTCTGTTTCTTACGTTGGTCAGTGGTCGGGACTAATGTCCCGGGGCACGGGTCTAATTGGAACCCCAAGATCCTAAAATACTCGTGTGTTTCTGATGGTGGAATAAAAGAAAAACTAAGTAGCTGCGGATTTGATCATTTACTGGACGTGAGGGGTACAAAAAATAAAGAGTATAAACATGAGACTTGTAGATCTCTGTTTTAAGATGATATTTTACCATTTTAAATGTATGACCACTAACATGGATGCAAAATAAAAAATTAAGTCTCCTCATGAATATAGAACAAAGTTAAGTTGAAGAGATGCCTGAAAGAAACTCTGATTCTGATTGGTGAATTGTTTCTGTGTTGGAAATCCAAATAGTTGTATATAAATAGAAGAAATTAAAAGTGTTTTCTTATATGCGGAACAAATCCAAGTATCTGTTCGTGGAAAATTCCAAGTGTCTGTATGTATAGAGAAGTAATAAAAAGTGTCTGCTTAATGTTGAACAAATCCAAGTGTATTTATTTAATTATGTAGAGGAAATTAAAGTATCTGCTTGTATATGGAACACATCCAAATATACATGTGGGTCTGCCACTGCTATAAAAGAAAAAAAAAACTTTAAATCACAAACCATATGATATTTATGTATGCATCTGAGTACAGGGGCTGCTTATGAAATCAAGAACAGACAGCCTAGTCTAACGCAGACAAATTGACAGGAAAACAAGCTTTCAACATGTGCGAGATAATTATATTCTAGAATTAACAAAATTTTGAATGTCCCCAACGAAAAACTGGACATCCTGTTTGAAAATACTGCCCTTTATAGAAATGTAAATTTATGGCATTTGATTATAGGGACAGACTAAAAGATGAGATGAATTATTTATTGTAGTCTCCAGTATCCAAGGTATGACCAGTGCAGTGAGAGAGGGAGTTTTGTTTTTTCTACACCAGCCATCACATAACAAGAGGGAATAAAAATAGACTTGCAAGAATTACAGCATAGGTCTCCACGGTTCTCTTTCCTGAGCCATTTTAAAGTTTGTCCATTTTTGTCAGCCTCAAGATCCTGCCGCCAGGTGTTTCTTGGTCCACCACTTTTGGTCCACCAATTTTGGTCCAGCACTTTTGGGCTTCCCTAACGGACTCTATCTTCTGCTACTGGTTGGCAGTTTGCGGTGGGTGTGTCCTGTACAACCTTATCTGTTGCAATGTCTTGTTGGGTTATTTTCTAAACGGTCGTGCTGCTGATTGGGGCAGCGGATCCTGACTTTCGCCTAAGACAGTTCTTTTAAGGTTTATAATGTTTCCCTGTTTCGCCCTGTTGTTCTATGATAGTGCACACAAGGGTGAGATATTGTACGCTCAGTCAAATCGACTTGTTCAGTATGGGAGCAGCTTAGTTTCAGTGTTTTGATATTTTCATTGTTATTCTTGAGTCCAACCTACACTGAATTGTCCTCTACCTACATCTGATGCAATGTATGCGATACTCAAGATTGTTTGCAAAGTCGATTCGTCAGGCTTTTGTTTCCACTGCGTTAGCTTCACGTTTACTTTTGGCTGTCTGCAGTCAACGGGGAGGTGGGAGAAGAGAGGCAACAGTCAATGGGGAGGTGGGAGAAGAGAGGCAACAGTCAATGGGGAGGTGGGAGAAGAGAGGCAACAGTCAATGGGGAGGTGGGAGAAGAGAGGCAACTGCTGGCGTCCATGACCGACTCCGTACCTGTAAACTGAATGTGTAGTCCACTGTGGATGACGCTGCAGGACGTCATCTTGAATGTGTTCTAATCAGGTTGCCCGTCTTCTTTGGAGTGCCGCCTTGCCGGAATTTTTGCCGTTATGCCGCAAGTTTTGCCGGCGCTTCCAGAACTTTTCTCGATCTACACTGGCAAAGGCTTCTTCATAATCAAAATGCAAATTGCGTTACGTCACATATTTCACATCAATATGGCATGGTAATCATGTTAATTATTAAGAGAGACGCATGATTTGAAACATATAAAGGTAAATGGACATCCTGGCAAAATGAGTGTGGTCGAGTGGTTAGAGCATGTCAAGAGGAGGGATGTTAGCCAATTTGTCTATATGTGTTGGAATAAGTGAAGGCAGTATAACCATTGTCTTTGTTACAATATAGTAGCGTGAGTCTTTTTAGTGAACGGATGAGAGTATTGTTTATTGAACTTTTTTTTCATTGATGAGTCACCTTGGCTAGACGCTGGAGAGTCATAACCCCACGTGACTCCCGTAGGTGACACAACACCAAGTGGCCCGGTAAAGAGCAAGCCAAGAACTTTATTTTTGCGGGACCTCGATTTAAATTTGTGAGGAATGTCCAAATACATTGTGGTATATCTTTGAGTTTTAAACTATAAAATACAATTAGACTATATGATGAACAGATTCCATATGAATGAATAATGCTGACTCAACACAATTTTTTTATGTTAATAGAGAATTATTTTATATTTAAATTTGAAATTTTCCGGAGGCACAAAAAAAAATTTAAAAAAATAAAAAAATAAAACAAAGCTCTTAATAGCGGCCACTTCCGGTCCAACGCGTAAATCGCGGCATGCAATTAAAGCCATGTCACTTCCTGTCGCGTGGGATCAGCCTGTGGGTCACGTGATCTGCCTGCCCCACGTGAGACAGGGTTTAGTGCAGGTGGCTGACGGACAGGTAGGTAAACAGAAGATGCAGGTTGTCTCAACACATGCGGGCTATTTATAGCACGTTGGTTGACGTCATAGCTATTGCTACAGAATTTAGTTGGTGTTAAAGGACAGTATGAAATAGTGGTATCGAATTTCCGATGTCGAAAGAAGCAACATTATTACAAAAAATAGAGCTTAAATATTATTTTTTCTAATGGAATGTGATATGTGAAATATTTTGGTGTTTCACCCACACCCATTGCGACAGCATATCTACACAATACAAAAATTGTCCACAAAATTAAAAAAAAAGTTTGTGCATAGATCTAACCCACAACCCTCAAGGTGTTGGTCGACCCCCTCCCCCACCCCCGTCCCCCCAATTTATCACGGCCACGAGGTCATCTCTAAACATTATAATGGCAAGAGTTTAAAAAAGGAAAATAATATTAAAACGATCTAAATTTAACAACAAAAAATTTTAAAAGTCAGGTTTTAGTTTCCCACTAGGTGAACTTATCACGTGCTGGCCTGTTGTCTAGCGTTCAAACAAAGGACACAAACTTTCAGAAAACTTGAGTAGTTTTTAATGCATGCAGTGAAAAATTATTTACCGGCTAGCATCCTCCCAGCTCTGACCACTAGAACATCAGGAACCATCATCCACAATCATCCACTGACCATCATAGGTCAAATATGTAGATGCACTGTTCATTAACCATCCCATACCCACTGACCACACACCCCTGTCAAAGAAACGCCGTCTATCAACTTAGATTCACCATATTGTATCAACATGATATTGTCCCTAACTCTCGCGCATGCGTCGTCAACAGAGTGAACACAACGCCCTCTGGGAAATTTAAAATCGTTGCTTAATTCGAGTGGCCAAAGCTCGGGCCACTCATAGAGAGGGGGGCGCGGGGGAAGGGGTAAGAATGCCAAGCTCACATGCCTTTTGCTTAAAGCCCTCAACGGTCATCCATTCCACCCGTCACCATCTCAAACACACTAACCCGATTACACGCCCGCATAATGAATCCGCCCGTCACCATCTCAAACACACTAACCCGATTACAAGCCCGCATAATGAATCCGCCCGTCACCATCTCAAACACACTAACCCGATTACAAGCCCGCATAATGAATCCGCCCGTCACCATCTCAAACACACTAACCCGATTACAAGCCCGCATAATGAATCAAGTCCTAATGGGCAAACAATCCCCCATATTGAGACCCACACAGCCGAGCTGGCTAGGGACGACCTTGACCGCTCACGTCACAGAACAATGTAACGCACATATTTTATTTGCCCGCAACACGAACTTTGTGGGAGAGGCCTTTGGTTGATGAGATTGTTTTTCAGAATGCGCTTATTCATTATTATAAAGTATCCCATAATACCGCGAGTGACGTGGATGAAATTATTTGTAATTCAGCTTCCGGTGTTGATTTTACTCAAATCAGAGCTGAGTTAGTAAAAACAAAACCCTTTTCATCCTTTCATTATTTAATGATGATTCATCAACCCTAACTCATCAGAGCCCTAGAACAAACTCGGCTTTAACCCTAACTTCCCATCTAATCTGGCTTTGTCCTCCACATTTTAATTCCGGATCATCATTTTCTCTTGTAGTTTAACTATTTTTATCGCTTTAATGCTGACGAATTTTCCCAATCAAAACTCCCGTTATGGTTTTTAATAGCTTCTGATATTTTTCCTGATAATAATTTTAATGATCGAGAAAGGACCTGACATTTTGACGCATTGAAGATTGAAAATAAAAAACGCGTTCTAAATGAGTTTTGTAATGTTAGCTGGCATATAACCAAACAGACAGTTAAAAGTTTAAAAGTTGATTTCTTATGATTGCACAATCTCCTAGTTCATCTGTCTCAATAATAGTTTAGACAGTGTATTTTTTTTAGAAGATTCTAGTTTTTAATCTCCAAGGTCTTCCGCATGCTACGTCTGTCAATGTAAAAATTTGCCTTTCAGTCTAGAAGATCTTTGACACCTGCTTGTAAGTAAATTGCCAGGTTGGCCTTTCTGCGACAGGAAGACTTTCACTAGTGGTCACGGAAATCTAAGCCGACCACGTTAGGGTTAAGTTTGTGTGCTCTGCCAAACGACCACTTCGTTCCATTGATGCTTGTAGGTGGTGTTTATTTGAACTTAAGGATCTTGCATTTAAATGGTCATTCGATCTACAATGTCATTCTTAAATATTATTAGAATACCTGAAGGGTTAATCACGTAGGACCCATTTCTGTACACTTCAGCTATGTTAATTCCATCTAGTGAAGTAGGGCCTATTTGTGTACACTTCAGCTATGTTAATTCCATCTAGTGAAGTAGGGCCTATTTGTGTACACTTCAGCTATGTTAATTCCATCTAGTGAAGTAGGGCCTATTTGTGTACACTTCAGCTATGTTAATTCCATCTAGTGACGTAGGGCCTATTTGTGTACACTTCAGTCACGTTTATTCAAACTAGCGTTTAGAAGTGAACAGTACAACACAAGAAGAGGGACATTACTAGAGTTAGGACCCATGAATGTTGGGGGACCCATGACTGTTGGGGGACCCATGACTGTTGGGGGACCCATGACTGTTGGGGGACCCATGACTATTAGGGGTCCACCTTATGCGGGAGCCATAAAATCTAGGCGCTGCTGGTATATTTCCAAATGTATTCACCGAGTCAGTTATAAAGGCAACGTTTTTGTAATAGATTCTTCAGGGCCATTCACTCAAAGAGGGGACTAGATTTACGTGATCTTCTAGAAGCTTCGTGAACCCAATTTAATCTGAAGCCTGCTGAGAGTACGTTTATTTCTAGAGTTGTGTATGCGGAGGTCAAAATGACGTAAAATTTATTTATTGTGTTCAGGAACTTGGCTGTAGAAGTCGTTTAGATTAAGATTGCTGGTTATGGGTTTAGTTATCTTGATTCAAACGTTTGTTTTCACTGTGTTCAGAAATTTGGCAAAGGTAGCAGTTTTTATTAGAGATGTTGGTGATTGTGGTAAAAGTACATGAGTATAATAAAATATATGTGCTTGCCGTTGTTGTTGAAACTAGCTAAAAATTAATTTACATAAGAGATAATTTAATACGAGATATTTAGAAAACTGATGATTTTAAATAAATAATTTATATCAGAGCTGCTTTTAAGTTGTAATCGAATTAAAAATCAACGAACATTTATATGTTTCAGACACAAGGTACTAGACATTCATATTATGTTTAACTTTGCCTAATGTTGCCGTCTGTACACCAGTGTACCAGATGTAGATATCTTTAACTTTGCCTAATGTTGCCGTCTGTACACCAGTGTACCAGATATCTATATGTTTAACTTTGCCTAATGTTGCCGTCTGTACACCAGTGTACCAGATGTAGATATCTTTAACTTTGCCTAATGTTGCCGTCTGTACACCAGTGTACCAGATATCTATATGTTTAACTTTTCCTAATGTTGCCGTCTGTACACCAGTGTACCAGATGTAGATATCTTTAAGTTTTCCTAATGTTGCCGTCTGTACACCAGTGTACCAGATATCTATATGTTTAACATTGCCTAATGTTGCCGTCTGTACACCAGTGTACCAGATGTAGATATCTTTAAGTTTTCCTAATGTTGCCGTACGAACACATGTTCTTCGTACGGTTGTATTTATAAAATCGAGGGGTGGGGGCGGGATTCACAACACATATGGGCACCAATACATACACCATGGCTCTCATATGTGATATGTCCGTGCTTATTTATCGCTCACCAGAGTGCCGCCCTTTCTTGTAGATTAACCGACAAAAGCTATTTATAGCTCAAGTCGGCCCACTAAGCCTTGTTTATAGTCTTGCTGATGTTACAAGCGGACTATTTTCTCGACGGCTGTGTCCAACGTCACCATTCCAATACTTGTGTACAACGTCACGTCACGATTCCAATACTTGTGTACAACGTCACGATTCCAATACTTGTGTACAACCTCACGATTCCAATACTTGTGTACAACGTCTCGATTCCAATACTTGTGTACAACGTCACGATTCCAATACTTGTGTACAACGTCACGATTCCAATACTTGTGTACAACGTCTCGACTCCAATCCTTGTGTAAAACGTCACGATTCCAATACTTGTGTACAACGTCACGATTCCAATACTTGTGTACAACGTCACGATTCCAATACTTGTGCATAAAGTCACCAGTCATCATCTCCATCTTCTCTAACCGCCCCTTCCCTCCTCTGTGCCTGTGATACACCATCCATAGTGCACCTGTCTTAAATACACAGGTCAATGGTCACCACCGTCTCTACTGGTGACACAATAATCGTCCCCACCGTCTCTAGTGGTGACACAATAATCGTCACCACCGTCTCTAGTGGTGACACAACAATCGTCACCACCGTCTCTAGTGGTGACACAATAATCGTCCCCACCGTCTCTAGTGGTGACACAACAATCGTCACCACCGTCTCTAGTGGTGACACAACAATCGTCCCCACCGTCTCTAGTGGTGACACAACAATCGTCACCACCGTCTCTAGTGGTGAGACAACAATCGTCACCACCGTCTCTAGTGGTGAAACAACAATCGTCACCACCGTCTCTAGTGGAGACACAACAATTGTCACCACCGTCTCTAGTGGTGACACAACAATCGTCACTGCCGTCTCTAGTGGTGAAACAACAATCGTCACCACCGTCTCTAGTGGTGACACAACAATCGTCACCACCGTCTCTAGTGGTGACACAATAATCGTCCCCACCGTCTCTAGTGGTGACACAACAATCGTCACCACCGTCTCTAGTGGTGAGACAACAATCGTCACCACCGTCTCTAGTGGTGAAACAACAATCGTCACCACCGTCTCTAGTGGAGACACAACAATTGTCACCACCGTCTCTAGTGGTGACACAACAATCGTCACTGCCGTCTCTAGTGGTGAAACAACAATCGTCACCACCGTCTCTAGTGGTGACACAACAATCGTCACCACCGTCTCTAGCGGTGACACACCCTAGCTGATCACCACTAACCTAAAACATGGAGTGACCATTCAAATATCAACCAAAAAACTGACCAGTAAACTATCGGCCACCGTTACGAAGTAGTCCTAGCTGTAAGTAGTTTCCCTATAGAGTCAGTTTAGTCTACAGACAGAGGTTTGGTATACCACAAATGATGGACATGTCTGTAGCTAACCAACACAAAAAGGCCATTAGCATGATAGGCTTGTCTATCGCAGCTGTACAGAGAAAATCGTCTTAAAACCTACTACACGGAGCAAATGTTTTAGTTATATTTTCTTTGTGGTTATCTCCCCTTGATACTCCTTCAATATTTCTTTCTTTTAAATAATCGACGTCACGATAGTTTTTGGTTATTAAGGTTTTAAATTAAGATGTTCGTGGTGAAAAAATTGATTTGAAAATCTGAATTTTAAAATGGCTCACGTGACCTATTTTAGGGGTTCTATGTAGCACATTATCACAGACCTCTCTAGACATGCTAAGAGTGTTTCTTTCAGACATTTTTCTCCGGGGGAGGGGGCTGGATATTGGTTGAAATTTAGATTTTCTGAATAAATTATACACACTTCTGGAGAGATGCCTGAAAGAAACATAGATCACATCCGTGTCTACACGACAGAACAGCAGCCAAAGCCTTAAGATAACAATCCCGTGCCACACTTTCATCGGCTACATCGTCCTGACATGACGACAACACACACATCCATCATCAGCTACAACATCTAGACATCATGAAAACACACACCATCATCAGCTACAACATCTAGACATCATAACAACACACACCATCATCAGCTACAACATCTAGACATCATAACAACACACACCATCCTCAGCCACAACATCTACAACATCTACAACATCTAGACATCACGACAACACACAACATCATCAGCTACAACATCTAGACATCATAACAACACACCCCATCCTCAGCCACAACATCTACAACATCTACAACATCTAGACATCACGACAACACACACCATCATCAGCTACAACATCTAGACATCATAACAACACACACCATCCTCAGCCACAACATCTACAACATCTAGACATCATGACAACACACACCATCATCAGCTACAACATCTACAACATCTACAACATCTAGACATCATGACAACACACACCATCATCAGCTACAACATCTACAACATCTACAACATCTAGACATCATGACAACACACACCATCAACAGCTACAACATCTACAACATCTACAACATCTAGACATCATGACAACACACACCATCATCAGCTACAACATCTACATCAGCTACAACATCTAGACATCACGACAACACACACCATCATCAACTACAACATCTACAACATCTACAACATCTAGACATCATGACAACACACACCATCAACAGCTACAACATCTAGACATCATGACAACACACACCATCAACAGCTACAACATCTACAACATCTACAACATCTAGACATCATGACAACACACACCATCAACAGCTACAACATCTAGACATCATGACAACACACACCATCAACAGCTACAACATCTACAACATCTACAACATCTAGACATCATGACAACACACACCATCAACAGCTACAACATCTAGACATCATGACAACACACACCATCATCAGCTACAACATCTAGACATCATGACAACACACACCATCAACAGCTACAACATCTAGACATCATGACAACACACACCATCAACAGCTACAACATCTACATCAGCTACAACATCTAGACATCACGACAACACACACCATCATCAGCTACAACATCTACAACATCTACAACATCTAGACATCATGACAACACACACCATCATCAGCTACATCATCTACATCAGCTACAACATCTAGACATCATGACAACACACACCATCAACAGCTACAACATCTACATCAGCTACAACATCTAGACATCACGACAACACACACCATCATCAGCTACATCATCTACATCAGCTACAACATCTAGACATCATGACAACACACACCATCAACAGCTACAACATCTACAACATCTAGACATCACGACAACACACACCATCATCAGCTACAACATCTAGACATCATGACAACACACACCATCAACAGCTACAACATCTACAACGACCTGACATCACGACAACACACACTACAACGACCTAAGATCACGACAACAATTACATTGAAGTATCCTGACACTGACCTCCCCTGTGACAGTAAAACATGAATTCTCCCCTTCTCACCCACCCTTTACACACTAGCAAGGCATCAATCTCTCCCATTAACAATGCTATTTACCAAGTATCCTATTTCACTTATTTAACCATTTTTTGCTCATTACCCGTCCATTTCTCTTTACGCAACGAAATCATCTAGCTCATCGCCCAAATGCCACGGTTTTTAATCTAGACGAAACAACAGAGAACTGCCTTCAGATGAATTTTACATAACATTAATTTTCCTTTGAAATGAGACAGCTTTGATGTGTACAAAGTTCAAGATATTGTGTCCTTAAGTTTTGTTTATGTACAATGTGTATTGTGTTATTGTATACTTCATCATCATTAGCATCATTAGCATCTTCGGCATCATCTTCAACAACAAAAACGTCATCATTATCACCGTCATCAGAAGCATCAAAGAACAAGAATATCATAATTATTTACAGCAAGAAGACTTGTATCATTATCAGTTTTATTATAACTCATCATCATCATCATCTTCAGCACCATCATCATCATCAACAAGTTAATCATTCATCATCATTATCAACACCTTTATCATTATCATCATCAACAACAAAAACACGATTATTATTATCAATCCTACTATGCCCCTATCATCAACAAAATCTATATTATTATCGTCATAGAAATATACACACACACACAAAAGAAAAAAAACAACAAAGAAACACCACCACCATCAACATCGTCATCATTACCACCACCACCATTATTATCATCATCATCATCTTCATTTGAAACTGGCAGGCAACCACAGACACATAGGCCACACATCACCAACATCATCTTGCTTGAACATTCTATTAAATCAAAACGGATGCATCCTTTTCAATAAGTAATTCGATAAATTCTTAACCTCTGTAATAATTAATCTAGACCATCCATTCTTCTTCATCGCACACAAACTCATGTAAGTAAATCTGTCATGTAAACAATAGAACTCCCGTAAACAAATTTCCTTGAAATAACAACTCACGTAAACAGGTTATCTACGTGTGAATAGCCTCCCCTTGATGGGCGAGAATCAATCGGACAAATAAATTTCCTGTGTACCTCCGTTTGTCCTGTCTCTCAATCTTTTCATTCCTCCATCTATGTGGGTGTTTCACTGAATTTTTCTCCATTCCTTTTTCTATTTATCTCTGTATTAAACCCATTTCTTCTTTCTCTCCTCTCTCTCTCCTCCCCCTCCCTCTCCCTCTCTACTCTCTCTCTCTCCCTATTCATACTGCAGTGATTTTTGTCTGATTAACACTCGCGACACACAAACACCCATCAACACTCGCCACACACAAACACCCATCAACACTCGCCACACACAAACACCCATCAACACTCGCCACACACAAACACCCATCAACACTCGCCACACACAAACACCCATCAACACTCGCCACACACAAACACCCATCAACACTCGCCACACACAAACACCCATCAACACTCGCCACACACAAACACACATCAACAATCGCCACACACAAACACACAAACACCCATCAACACTCGCCACACACAAACACCCATCAACACTCGCCACACACAAACACCCATCAACACTCGCGACACACAAACACCCATCAACACTCGCCACACACAAACACCCATCAACACTCGCGACACACAAACACCCATCAACACTCGCCACACTCGCGACACACAAACACCCATCAACACTCGCCACACACAAACACCCATCAACACTCGCCACACACAAACACCCATCAACACTCGCCACACACAAACACCCATCAACACTCGCCACACTCGCGACACACAAACACCCATCAACACTCGCCACACTCGCGACACACAAACACCCATCAACACTCGCCACACACAAACACCCATCAACACTCGCCACACACAAACACCCATCAACACTCGCCACACACAAACACACATCAACACTCGCGACACACAAAAACCCATCAACACTCGCCACACACAAACACACATCAACACTCGCGACACACAAACACTCATCAACACTCGCCACACACAAACACACATCAACACTCGCGACACACAAACACTCATCAACACTCGCCACACACAAACACCCATCAACACTCGCCACACACAAACACCCATCAACACTCGCGACACACAAACACCCATCAACACTCGCCACACACAAACACCCATCAACACTCGCCACACACACACAAACACCCATCAACACTCGCCACACACAAACACCCATCAACACTCGCCACACTCACCACACACAAACACCCATCAACACTCGCCACACACAAACACCCATCAACACTCGCCACACACAAACACCCACAGTTTTACGTCCTAACAGCTTGATCAGCTTCGATTAACCGTACACCAGGTCACGGGAGTCACGTGTCTGGTGCATAAACTCCTCGAGGGACGGGGACGTGGGGGGGGGGGGGGGGGGGTTAGCAGGACACAACTAAGGGAGATTATCAGGACACAACTAAGGGGACGTTAGCAGGACACAACTAAGGGGACGTTAGCAGGACACAACTCTCTGTAAGGTGACGTTAGCAGGACACAACTAAGGGGACGTTAGCAGGACACAACTCTCTGTAAGGTGACGTTAGCAGGACACAACTAAGGGGACGTTAGCAAGACACAACTAAGGGGACGTTAGCAGGACACAACTAAGGGGACGTTAGCAGGACACAACTAAGGGGACGTTAGCAGGACACAACTAAGGGGAGGTTAGCAGGACACAACTAAGGGGAGGTCAGCAGGACACAACTAAGGGGACGTTAGCAGGACACAAGTATGGAGACGTTAGCAGGACACAACTAAGGGGAGGTTAGCAGGACACAACTAAGGGGACGTTAGCAGGACACAACTAAGGGGACGTTAGCAGGACACAACTAAGGGGACGTTAGCATGACACAACTAAGGGGACGTTAGCAGGACACAACTAAGGGGACGTTAGCAGGACACAACTAAGGGGACGTTAGCAGGACACAACTAAGGGGACGTTAGCAGGACACAACTAAGGGGACGTTAGCAGGACACAACTAAGGGGACGTTAGCAGGACACAACTAAGGGGACGTTAGCAGGACACAACTAAGGGGAAGTTAGCAGGACACAAAAAAAGGGACGTTAGCAGGACACAACTAAGGGGACGTTAGCAGGACACAACTAAAGGGACGTTAGCAGGACACAACTAAGGGGAAGTTAGCAGGACACAACTAAGGAGACGTTAGCAGGACACAACTAAGGGGACGTAAGAAGGACACAACTAAGGGGAGGTTAGCAGGACACAACTAAGGGGACGTTAGCAGGACACAACTAAGGGGACGTTAGCAGGACAAAACTAAGGGGACGTAAGAAGGACACAACTAAGGGGAGGTTAGCAGGACACAACTAAGGGGAGGTTAGCAGGACACAACTAAGGGGACGTTAGCAGGACACAACTAAGGGGACGTTAGCAGGACACAACTAAGGGGACGTTAGCAGGACACAACTAAGGGGAAGTTAGCAGGACACAAAAAAGGGGACGTTAGCAGGACACAACTAAGGGGACGTTAGCAGGACACAACTAAAGGGACGTTAGCAGGACACAACTAAGGGGAAGTTAGCAGGACACAACTAAGGAGACGTTAGCAGGACACAACTAAGGGGACGTAAGAAGGACACAACTAAGGGGAGGTTAGCAGGACACAACTAAGGGGAGGTTAGCAGGACACAACTAAGGGGACGTTAGCAGGACAAAACTAAGGGGACGTAAGAAGGACACAACTAAGGGGAGGTTAGCAGGATACGACTCTGTAATGTGACGTTAGCAGGACACAACTAAGGGAGATGATCAGAAAACAGCTAATGGATATTATCAGGATATAACTAAGGGGATGTTAGTATAACACAACTGTTTGTTATGGGATGCCGTGTTTCCATTTTAAAACATCTGGTTCTTGTCTAATGGTCAGTGTCTTGTTGGATAAGAATAGATTCTTGAAAGTTGTCACTTTCTAGCCAGTCCGGTTAGTGTGCGCTGTTTAAACCGGTTATATTTAGCCCGCATGTTTAAACCGGTTATATTTTAGCCGGCACGTTTAAACCGGTTATATTTTAGCCGGCACGTTTAAACCGGTTATATTTTAGCCGGCACGTTTAAACCGGTTATATTTTAGCCGGCACGTTTAAACCGTTTATATTTTAGCCGGCACGTTTAAACCAGTTATATTTTAGCCGGCACGGTTAAGTTGCCATCGGCCTTGTACCGAGCTCCCATTCCAACCTGCTGATAATGCCATGTTCATTGTCTCAAGACACGAACTACCTGGGAAACAATCTAGAACAGATTCGTTGTCTAGGGATACGAACTCTACGGTAAAAAAAACTAGAGCATCAGATGGGACCCCGATGGTCGAATACGTTGTCTCGGGATACGAACGAATTCAAATCGGCCTACGAATCAAACGACCCTATACCTATGCCATATAATTTTCTTTCTGACTCAACTTAAAACATCATCTCGACAATTTTGATCGCTGACTCATCTCAATACACGTATTCATACCTCAACGTTTAAACCTCCCCTCCACACCCAATCTTCAAGAAACACTGAAGTTCAAACATCCATTATTCCACCTCAATGGAAGACAAAGGGCTAATCTCTCAAATATTTTTAAACTTTTATTTACCAGCTGATTATGACGCCAACAAGACGCTGGCCACTTAAGATAAAGCTTGTGAAAGGTGAAAGGTTAATCGCTAAAGCCTTGTGTGGTTATGCTTTCATACCAGGATAAAACCCATATGATAAAGTCGGCGAAATGGTCAGACAGAAATACCTAAAGGTTGGGTCATCGATTACCTCCATGCTAGGGTAATCATAGGGTAAATATTTACCAACCGAGGTAACTTTCGGGTAAATATTGTACCAATTATTATGCGAAACCGGAAGCTGAATTAATCATCGGAACCCAGCTGGCCAGGTTGATGTATAAACAGCTGATGTATAAACAGCTGATGTATAAACAGCTGATGTATAAACAGCTGATGTATAAACAGCTGATGTTTATACAGCGGATGTATAAACAGCTGATGTATAAACAGCTGATGTATAAACAGCTGATGTATAAACAGCTGATGTATAAACAGCTGATGTATAAACAGCTGATGTATAAACAGCTGATGTTTATACAGCTGATGTATAAACAGCTGATGTATAAACAGCTGATGTTTATACAGCGGATGTATAAACAGCTGATGTATAAACAGCTGATGTATAAACAGCTGATGTATACACAGCTGATGTTTATACAGCTGATGTATAAACAGCTGATGTATAAACAGCTGATGTATAAACAGCTGATGTTTATACAGCTGATGTATAAACAGCTGATGTATAAACAGCTGATGTTTATACAGCTGATGTATAAACAGCTGATGTATAAACAGCTGATGTTTATACAGCGGATGTATAAACAGCTGATGTATAAACAGCTGATGTATAAACAGCTGATGTATACACAGCTGATGTTTATACAGCTGATGTATAAACAGCTGATGTATATACACCTGATGTATAAACAGCTGATGTATATACAGCTGATGTATATACAGCTGATGTATAAACAGCTGATGTATATACAGCTGATGTATATACAGCTGATGTATATACAGCTGATGTATAAACAGCTGATGTATAAACAGCTGATGTATATACAGCTGATGTATATACAGCTGATGTATATACAGCTGATGTATAAACAGCTGATGTATAAACAGCTGATGTATATACACCTGATGTATATTGTTTTAATGAAGACATGCTGTATGATAAGATTAACAAATGAAAAAGTAAAATTTGTGGCATGCTGCTATTCTACCCACCCAACAACAGGAATACAATTTGAGGACTAAATCTTTGAGCTGACTCAGCTAAAATCTGTTTGCATGTGTTGGATTATAACTATAACATGTCCCCCCCCCCCCCACCCCTCCCCACACACACACGTTTCATAGAGTCAGTTAAAAAATTAATTATCGTTGTTGCGGCTAGACCAATAAATAAAACCTAAAGCCATTGATTTCACCAAGGCTGGGCCTGATGACGTCACGCCCTTCTAATAATAGAGCCTCCACCTAAAACGAATCTAGTTATTGAAATAAATTCCAAGATTATCCCCCCCCCCTGCTCCTATGGATTGCTAACGAAATTTGTGCTAGCGCCATATCAAGGGACACCACTCCAACAAAACCACGTGATGTTTGGGCGGGCAGCATCACACAACGCCAGACACGGAGATGGTGGAGGGGCAGCTTATGGAAATATGCCCGGCACATCACGTGTGCCCATGGTCACGTGCTGTGCGGGGAGCAACAATACCACAAAACGTGAGGGATGGAGGATATAAATTGACAACCAAAACAAGACGGTCAGTCCAAGAGTTCAACAGTTGGTTAATCTGTAAAGTGGAGGAGTGTGGTTGGGAGATAGTCGCGTCACTGCTAACCCGTAATGTTCAAGTTCAGATCTCATTGAATCTAGCCAGCCGTGGTGGGAGTTGACGAGTTTAGGAACTGAAGGGGCGGCTGGGTATTCTGCTGACCATTCCAGCCTTTCATTCGGCAAGGACCTAGTAAGAGGAACTCTACTTCATTTGCCCTCTTAACCCTTTGGTGACAATTTAGGTCGAACATGTTAAATTGGAACAAAATTTGGTTTTAATTTCGGCCAGAGAACAATCAGTATAATGCCAGATATCCTTAGATACTTTACAGGTATTTATTAAAAACTTCTGATCTGTTTTTCTCTAGGTTTAATACAGAACAAATTAAAACAGAACGAAATTTATTCTATTCTGCTGGTTAAGGTTTCTGTTGACGAAGTTTTAAGAAAACTGAAATTTAAGTTCAGCGTTTTGGTAAAAAGTTTGATGCTGGGGGTGATGGTTAATATTATGGATGTTGTGGGCTAGGAGTGGGATTGGATCTAATGGTATGGTTTATGAAAAGCCGGAAAGTTAGGTCGGAAAAGGAGCAGTTAGAAGAACTTAAAAACTCAGTGTATCGAATACGGCCATTTTTTTCATTACTTTCTGTCCAACTGAACACGAAAACTCAGAACTTGCAAGTCAGGGAATATTTTGTACAGAATGTTTCGTAATAACGCAAAGGGCAAACATAATCTAAAAATAGAAAATGCGATACATGGATCATAAACTAATCCAGCAGTGACGTCACAAGACGCTTCCCGACCGAAGCTTCCATCATTCTATAGCGCGGCTGGAATCAAATTTTTATATTTTGATCTCAAGAATTTCTAGCGGTAAAGCAGATTCATGTTGCTATTTACTAATGGTGGATTAGGAACAGAAGTTCTTGAGATCGGTGTAGGGATGGACGGTAAGTCATTTAGACAAATACTGACACGGTTTATGCTTAGGTTGTTGGGCGATGGCTTTTTTATTCATGGACCTACTGTCGGTGGTACTGTGGAGAAATGAGGTTATGATCTGTTACGCTGGGGCGGTATATGGGGCATTATGGGATGGATGAATGAGTTATATGGGTAATCGTCAGTTGGTGGTATGACATAATGGGAGAATCCTAAGATGGTTGCATGACGTAATTGGGTAATCGTCAGTTGGTGGTATGACGTAGTGGGGTAGTTATAAGGTGGTGGTATAAACAAAGGGTTGGCGTGGTCGAGTCGGTAAAGCTCATAGATGAGACTCGTTAGCTGGGGACAGCCACTCTTCGAGGAGAGACAACTCCAAAATCAAACAACTGCTGCCTTGTAGTTTGTTCTTGGTTGGACAAAGGCTATGGAAGCAAATCCAAAAAGAAAAGCAGGCTGAAATCGGAGTCAATGGCCTCAATGGCGCATAACCAGCTGACACGTATACTTAATTGTGTTGGAAGGGATCCCTTCCAACACTAAAATTAAGAACGAAGAAGAAGAAAGAAGAAGGTGGTATGAACTAACAGTTTAATCATAAGATGAAGTAATAAACTGGCTCTTTAATTACCAGATGGTTATGTATGAGCTAGCAGGTTAATCAGGAGATATAAACTCACAGATTGTGGTTTTACCAAGTTCACAGACCAGTACCTGTAACTTCCAATTCGGGTGTTTGTTTATGTGTGGGATTGTTATGTGTTCAGAACTATTTCTGACCAAAGCCGTATCAGTTCTAGATCGGATAAGCGGACGTCCCCCCCCCTCCCTCCCGGACGTGGGGTCAGAGTTATCCAACATCAGTGAGATAGACAGACCCCTGTGGTAAAACGTGTTCCTTAATCTCTGGCCGCTAATGAAACACGATCAGATTAAGACATCCCTAACGTAGTCAGGAAATGATTAATTGACGTCACAACTGCCGGCCACGACCACAGAAACGTCACGTTCGGCACTCTCCACTGTGACGTCACTGCGGGATATCGACGGGATATGAGTCTAAAAACATTGGACTATTTGGGTAATGGTTTTGTAATCGATGGACCAGTGACCGTCTAAGTAACGCGATCGTCAATTTGAACGTTTGATATTCCTGTACTAGAAGACATCTTTTTAGCTGAAAATAGGAATTTTTATTTGTATTGGCCATCTCTTACTGTACACATCTGAGTAGCACAGGACTTTGTATAGCAACCCTCCCCCTCCCCCACACTACTCTCTTGGCAATAAGTAGATGAAATTTCTGGTCGATATATACGTGATCAGCAGGTTTTCGTTGTCTAATTAGGTCAAAGATCTTTGCCGGCTGACGTCACAGAAATGATTTAGAGTGACCGTTGTGAATGGGGTGTACCAAGTAGGAATGGAAACATCCTGTGCATGATGTGATACTGAAATAGATATGGGATACTGAAGTTATATGAAATACTGAAGTAGATATGAAATACTGAAGTAGATATGAAATACTGAAGTAGATATGAATTACTGAAGTAGATATGAATTACTGAAGTAGATATGAAATACTGAAGTAGATATGAAATACTGAAGTAGATATGAAATACTGAAGTAGATATGAAATACTGAAGTAGATATGAAATACTGAAGTAGATATGAAATACTGAAGAAGATATGAAATACTGAAGTAGATATGAAATACTGAAGTAGATATGAAATACTGAAGTAGATATGAAATACTGAAGTAGATATGAAATACTGAAGTAGATATGAAATACTGAAGAAGATATGAAATACTGAAGTAGATATGAAACACTGAAGTAGATATGAAATACTGAAGTAGATATGGAATACTGAAGTAGATATGAAATACTGAAGTAGATATGAATTACTGAAGTAGATATGAAATACTGAAGTAGATATGAATTACTGAAGTAGATATGAAATACTGAAGTAGATATGGAATACTGAAGTAGATATGGAATAGTAAAATTAGATATGGAACAGGAAAAGTAGATTAAACGCTAAAAAGTAGTTGAAATTTCAATTAAATGCCACAATCAGTTGAAATGTTAAAAGCAGATGAAACGCAAAACATAAATACAGACAAGTTAAAAACCAGATGAGAACAGAACTATACCAAACAACATAAGTAGACAGGGCTGTGTGGTCGAATGGTAGAGTGTTTGGTTACTTGCCCGAAGTTCTCGAGTTCGGATCTCGGTTTGAAACCGTGACTGCAGGATTCGTGACTCCCAGAGCCCACCCAGCTCTGATGGGTACCTGACTCACTGAGTCCACCCAGCTCTGATGGGTACCTGACTAACGTTACCCTGAGCCCACCCAGCTCTGATGGGTACCTGGATCACCTTAGGGAAGCAAAGGCGGCTGGGCATAATGCTGACCATATTATTGCTTCATATGCTGAGGTCATGAAACAGATGAACTCTACTTCATCTGCCCCGTGTGTATTGGGCGTGAACGGAAAAAAAAATGATTTATGATTGAACAAAACATTACAATTAGATGAAACCCCACAATTAGACACAACTTTATAAAAAATGAAATCGCCTAGACATAATGTATATAAATGTGAGCAGTGTACTGAACTTGGATGTGAGCCAAGTTTGGAGATGTCCGCATAGAAACACAAATTAATCAAAGCAACTCGCCTTGCTAATTAATTATTTTACTTCGATTTCCCACTGAACAACGAATTAATTACGACAACGTTGGAATTCACACGACACAATAAGGTACTCACCAACACATGTGTTTAGAGCAATATGCAGGTTTAATATCGTTTGTTGCTCAGCCACCATGTCTACACCTTGCGACCTTCTCGTACCAACTCTAACCTTTAACTGTCGTTCAAATTCGACGCAACACACCCGCTGTCACTCGACCAGTCGCTTCCCTTGTTACCCTCGTTCACTCCATACAACAACATACACGTAAACATGGCGCTGTCACTCAACCAGTCGCTTCCCTTGTTAGGCATAGCCTCGTTCACTCCGTACAACAAAAATACGCACATCATCACATCCGGCCTCGCGCTACACTACGGTGTACACACACATATCAGTCCCACGTACACACCTGTCGTACACATCACATCACCACAATTAGTACTAACAAAACTTGCGTCAAGTAAGAAATTGTTTGTTCACAAACATCATCAAGCCTCTAACATAGCTATGCAGAACCTCAAAATTCCATAGAATGTTAGTGAAATTGTATCAGCCGCTGGTCTAAGTAAAGGTGTTTGTTTGTTCAAAAGTTTCGAGTTCACTCAATTTCCAGAATCAAATTAATTAACTCTACCACGACTTAATTAGCTGTGACATTCAATACTCGAGTTTTAACAAAATCTCTCCCCCACCCCTCTACGCAATATGTGATGTTTAGGTACATAAACAATACTTTTTTTTTTCGCTAGTTATTTCCCTTTACATTGTTTCTTGGATCCTGTACAGTCCAGGGGTCTCCAAACCACGGCCCGCGGGCCGGATGCGGCCCGCGAAGTCCTCTCATCCGGCCCGCGGAGATCTTTTTGTCTAAGGAAAAATCGTTTGTTGGTGATGGTTGAGGACCTTTGCCCAGAGAAATCAAAGACATGCCTGGAAGAAACTGGCCCCCAAACTGAAATTCGATAGTTAATGTGGCCCTCGGTCTAAAAAGTTTGGAGACCCCTGCTTGTACACCATCGTTCCTTAAGTGATTTGAAAACACTTTCAGTGAACGACCTTCAACATTTTTGTTACAAGACAACCTGAAGACAGAACTCCATTATCGCCTCTTCCCCCCCCCCCCCCTAACATACACTCTTAACACTAAAAGACCTTGAAGTTCTCATCAATACTTTATTCTCTTGTTAAGTGGCCTTTGTTCAAAGATAGCCTTTGCCATCTGTGTTTTACCATCTGTGTGTTGCCGTCTGGTTCTTTGCCGTCTAGATATTGCCGACTTTTTCGCCCATCCGGATGTTGCTGTATGTTTGCCGTCTGGATTTAGAAACACAACTTGTGATAAGTTTCCCTTCTGTGTACTAGCCGTCTGGAATAGGGCTGGTAAGTAGGTCACCAACCAGTTCTATGGCTCATGCAGGTTTTATTGAGCCGTAGAACTAGTTGGTGACCTACTTACCAGCCCCAGAAACACAACTTGTGTTAAGTTTCCAGTCTTTGAGCCGGGTGGGTGTAAAACAATTTTTCCCTAAACTTCTAAATTTGGAGTATAATTTGAAAATCACACGATTTTCCAATTTTCAAATATTTATGTTTTCTTATTTTTTCCGGAGTATTCTGGGATTGTTTCTTAAAGTTTCTTCTCAGTGCAGTGTCAAGAACTTGAAAACAAATTCGAGTAAATGTCCAACACCCAAACGTCCAACAACTAACTGTCTAACATTTAAATGTGCAGCTTCTAAATGTCCAACTGGTAAGTGCAAAAAAGTTCCCCTTCCAAACCTGACGGTCTGTGAGGCAAGTGAAGTAGAGTTAATCTGTTTCGGTGACTTCGGCATTTGAATGGATAGTGTGGTCAGCGTTATGCCCAGCCGCCTTTTCTTTTCCTAACGTGAGTTAAGTACCCATCAGAGCTGGGTGGACTCAGGGACGGTCTACTGACTTTAACCAGGAATCGAACTCGAGACTCACGGGCTAGCAGTTTAGCTCTCTACCGCTAGGGCACTCTGTAACACGTAAATGTCCAACATCTAAATACATAAAAAAATGTACCGGTTGAACAACTTTAATCAACATTTGCAGGAATTGTCTTTTGAAGTGGTTCGCAAGCTAAATGCAACCTCGAAACTAGTGTTAGAAATTTCTTAATCAACTAAATCTTACAAAAATAAAAAAAAAATAATATTTGCGTCCTATAATTTAACAGAATAATGATCAATAAAATATGTTTGGGGTCGTGAATAACACATTGATCTCCCCTGCACAAATAGACAGACGCCCACTCAACACTAACCAAGGAGTCACAAACTGTTTGTTTTGCCACGATCGGAATTCGAACCAGGTACTGGTGGCATAACATTCTACCCCAAGCGAAAGGTAAGCAGATTTTTTTTGTTGACGCCAGACTCACGTGCGTCCGTCCCTGACTCCTCCCATTATGCAAATCTTTAAGCAACTCTCACGCATGCTAGACTGGAATCTTCTGAAGATTTTTTTCTTCTTGCGATGGGTGAAATCTTCTTAGCGAGATTGCTCGCCAGCTAAAAACGGCCCGGCTGTGAAATTGATGCACAGAAAAAAATTGAACATTCTGAAGTGAGAAAAGTTCATGTTTTTAGTTCAGCTGTGTTTAGGATGGATCGGCTGACAATTTCCGAGTGATCTGCCCCTGTTGGGAGTGGAGTCAGTGAAGCGTGGAGCTGATTGGGTTTATAAATATTTAGAACCAGAGTCGGGCAGAGGAGTGATGCCATGCCCAGCGGCCCGGAAATAACCTTTGCTCTTCGTTTTTTTCTCTCGCAAATACGTTTCAGGGTTTGAAGACTTTATTAAGATGTGGTTTCAGGAAGGGGTTAAAAGAAAAAAAGGGGTGGGGGGGGGGGGGTTTGGAAGACAGATTAGAATAAAAACATAAAAACAACGGCTAATAAAGTGTGGAATCTCTTAACCTGATATCCTGTCTTTTGCTGAGATTTCTTAGATTCAATGCCTGAGTTCTTCCTTCTCAGGGAGATGTGAAATATTTCAGAACATTTTCACACGTGAAGCCAATAAGGGACTATTATCTTGAGGGGAGAAATTGCGATACGTGTTCACCTTCTGTGTTCATTTAATCTCATTCGGTTTATTCCGTAAGTTATCTGCAGTTAAAACTCAGTTACTAATATACATATACACACAAACGCAACACAAGACACACTTATACATAGAAACACATAGAAACACACAAATATACACACGTATATATATATATATATATATATATATATATATATATATATACAGAGGCGTAGCGAGGGGGAGGGCGGGGGGTGCGGCCCGCACCGGGTGACACCAATTAGGGGGGTGACACCAAGGAAAAATAGCAAAATATATAGAGAAAAATCGAAAGTGTGATAGGGGGGGGGGGTGGCAATCGAAAGTTTGAGGGGGGGGGGTGCAAATTGAAAATTGAAAGTTTGTCCCCGGGAAGGGTGGGGTCGCTACGCCTCTGGGGGTGACACCAGTAAGTGCCGCACTGGGTGACACCCGAACTCGCTACGCCACTGTATATATATATATATATATATATATATATATATATATATATAAGGCACCAGGAAGTTAACTGGTCAAGTTCTGTGACTGATTGGTCCACCAGCCTGAAATAAATGACCCTGACCTTAACCCCAAACAATAAAACAAAGAATTCTAATCTTGACCTGAACTACCCTCAGCTAATCACTGGGATACTATTTCCTGTCACGCTGGCTGCCACGCCAGCTGTCACGTCGACTATCACTAGCCACCAGCCCTCAATCAAAGATTACGTCTCATCGTCTGCTACTGCCCCACCTACCGACGACAACTCTGGCAGACGTTCAAATAGTTCATGTCAAGATGACCTTTCTATTTTTGAAACCGCAGTTAAATTTCTCATTTAAAATATAAGAACCATCAACACTAGTATCGTTTTTCTCATTACAGCTCGATTCCAAATAATTATCTTTTTAATATTCGATACGGAATTAGAATTTGAACGAAATCTTAACATTTTTAATTCCAATAACCTGTTTTTATTTTTTAAATCCCCTTTCTGATCGGCATTGAATCTTCCGGGATCGCCTTAGCTATTTAAACACCCTCATTCACCTCCCATAAGAAATATTGAATTTTATTTCTTTAATCTTTAATATAAGAGAGCTAAAAATTTGAATGAACGATCCCCAATTCAGCCGTGTTAGCAAACACAAATCTACCCGGATGCTCAAACCGCTTTGCTGTATAAAAAAAAATATATATATAAATGCGTGAATATCGAAGCCCCGATTATATTACCAATGAGTAATCGTATCCATTATTATGAATCTTTGATTTTATGTTTAAAAAATAAATTTCATTTGCTTACGGCTCTCTGCCATTTTTATGTGATTTATTTAGCCGGCACCGGCAAATCCCAGGATTCCACAGCGAGGTGATGGGAGCGCACTCTGCCGGTAATTTCCTTTCTGGGATAGGCAGGAACAGATGATGGTGTTGGATGTGTGTGTGTGTGTGGGGGGGGGGGGGGGGAGTGGATAGGAGAGTGTGTAGGGGGGGAGGGGTAGAAGTGGGTAAGTAGATCGTCTGAAGTATCTCTGCCTGGGCTGGCGCTAATTGTTGGTGTCGCAGTGGGACAACAAAAGTTGGGAATTTAACAGGTCAGACGGTGGATGGGGCTACAGCAAAGATGGGGCTACAACAAAGATGGGGCTACAACAAAGATAACATACAGTGGATGGGGCTACAACAAAGATGACCTACAGTGGATGGGGCTACAACAAAGATGGGGCTACAACAAAGATGACCTACAGTGGATGGGGCTACAACAAAGATTACCTACAGTGGATGGGGCTACAACAAAGATGACCTACAGTGGATGGGGCTACAACAAAGATGGTGCCACAACAAAGATGGGGCTGCAACAAAGATGGGGCTACAACAAAGATGACCTACAGTGGATGGGGCTACAACAAAGATGACCTACAGTGGATGGGGCTACAACAAAGATGGGGCTACAACAAAGATGGGGCTACAACAAAAATAACATACAGTGGATGGGGCTACAACAAAGATGGGGCTACAACAAAGATGGGGCTACAGTGGATGGGGCTACAACAAAGATGGGACCACAACAAAGATGACCTACAGTGGATGGGGCTACAACAAAGATGGTGCCACAACAAAGATGGGACCACAACAAAGATGGGGCTACAACAAAGATGACCTACAGTGGATGGGGCTACAACAAAGATGACCTACAGTAGATGGTGCCACAACAAAGATGGGGCTACAGTAGATGGGGCTACAACAAAGATGGGACCACAACAAAGATAGGGCTACAACAAAGATGACCTACAGTGGATGGGGCTACAACAAAGATGACCTACAGTGGATGGGGCTACAACAAAGATTACCTACAGTGGATGGGGCTACAACAAAGATGACCTACAGTGGATGGGGCTACAACAAAGATGGTGCCACAACAAAGATGGGACCACAACAAAGATGGGGCTACAACAAAGATGACCTACAGTGGATGGGGCTACAACAAAGATGGTGCCACAACAAAGATGGGACCACAACAAAGATGGGGCCACAACAAAGATGGGGCCACAACAAAGATGGGGCCACAACAAAGATGGGGCCACAACAAAGATGGGGCTACAACGAAGAAGACATATAACACAAAAAGTGATAACTATAGTTTAGAACTAACATGGATTTGTACAGAATAAAATGTTATCATGACATTTTTAGGTTGTACTAGAATACCCGTCATCCGTTGGATAACTGTGGGTTTCGGGGGTCATCCATCAAAAAACATCACGTCTGTCACTCAGAGGCATAGCGAGCCTTCCCGGCGCCCGGGGACAAACTTTTCGATTTTAACCCCCCCCCCCAAGATTTCGATTTTCAACCCCCCCCCCTCAAACTTTTGATGTGCTACCCCCCCCCCCCCACTCAAACTTTCGATTTGAACCCCCCTCAACCTTTCAATTTATTTTTCCAAACCATTTTGGCGCCCCAACATATGTCCCCCCGCCCCCCCCCTCCACCTCCCCCCCGCCTCCCCTTCCCCGCCCCCCCCCCCCCGCCTCCCCTCCCCTCCCGCCCCCCCCCCTCCTCGCTACGCTACTGCAGTGTCACTTATCGTCACAAAAACAGACCCCACATTCAAAAATATGTTTCTTATCTTTTAAAAACACCGAAAACACCGATTTCGGACTATCCCTTCATATACTGACGTCACATGTGACCTGCTCAACTCTACTTCACCTGCCCAGTGTCCCGCCAAGTCTCAGACAACATGTTTTTATCGTTTAAAAAACGATTCCAGCCGAGCATGTCTCTGACCACACTATCCTTTCATATGCTTAGGACAAAGAAACAGATGAACTCTACTTCACCTGCCCTGTATCCTGCCAAGTTCAGATAGGCAACTTTATCATTCACATCTAAAAAAAAAATTGAAAAAAAATATCATAAAAAAAAATTGAATAAAAATATCATTGACATATTGGTCTAGAACCTGTACCACCCGCATGAGAGCGGACTACGCTACAAACTTAGCTATTTACTCGTGACGTCACAAATGAATTTTTATATTATACTTTTGAGTCTCCGCGCATAGATCTAGATCTAAGTCTAGTAGTAGAATCTAGTAACTTTCAAATTAAATTTTATCTTAAATTAGCCAAACAAAGATTTATATAAAATAATTAAGGCCTGAAATAGATTCTAGATGTATTAAGGCCTGAAATAGATTCTAGATGTAGAATTTACATTAAGTCTAGATCTAGAATTTACATTGAGTCTAGTGACCTAGATCTAGGCTAGATCTAGATCTAAATCTAGGCTAGATTCATAACTTTCCTTCGACAGCTGATCTTTAGATCTAGAGAAATTTATTGTAAAACTAAATGAAAAAAAAAGTTTAAAATTGATATAAGTGTTGGAACGTAATAAATACAGCAAACGGACGTATTGTTAAAGTTATGACCGACAGAAAATTAGATTTAGAACGCGTTAAACTTTTGAATGGGAACACAATTTTCTTCGATAGACGCCGCCATTTTATTGTACTAAAGAGAAAACAAAAAAACTGTGACGTCACGGTCCCGCCGAGTGTAGTGGTCGTTCTAAACTTTTTAAAAAAAATGGGTTACTCTGCGTATGAATAAATCAATAAATTAATTAACGTCTTTAAATAAATGTGTGATTAACAGTCTGTCTTAAAACAAAAATTTTTCTCTACCTACATACTATTTTACAGCTTTCCACGATGAGTGCAACCATGCGAGATAGTCAATCAGGCAAACAAAAAAACAAACAAAAAAACAAACAAAAAAACAAATAAATATTCAAACATGTAAACAAACTTGACTTTTAGTAGTATATAGATTTTATTATGACATTTTCAGATGTACAGCAGAACATGTTATTTTAACAGTTTCATGTGTAATTTATGATATTATGTTATTATGATATTTTCAGATTTGTGACTTTACTAATTGTATAACTTACAGTCCAGCACGCGTATAGTTAAATTTTACCTTTGTGTTCTAGATAAATACAACATTTAAGGATCTGTCACATCATTTAGCACTTACTCCGCGATACGCTATTACAATCAAATCACGATAAACATCATCTTTACAAGTCACCATCAAGTTTTCCTTGTAAAAAAAAACTACAAACTTTTGAAACTCTGTAGGGGTAGAGTCGGGAGAGCACCTTACTGCTGCATCGAAAATCCCGAGTTCGGGTCCGTCTTAGATGTGGCTCACTAGATAAATAACCGCTGTCTTGCTGGTTATAGAAACATATTCAGATAGTAAATTAGGCTGAAGTTGGCGTCAACGTGTCATAGTTCAATTACCCGCTTCAATACTCTAATTATCAGGATAGAGAAACTTCAAAGCTTCAGTCAATGTTTTTGTTAATTTTTCACATTTTTCCTCACACTTTTCTCTTCCATAGTCTGTTTCTTTGGTCACTTTTCCCTCACTTTGATCTGTAGACCTGTTTCTTGTATCTCAAATTATTTTTCTCGTATTTTTAAGTCAAACATCGCTAGCTCGATGTCTGGGTACGTCACAAGAAACATCCAAACAATGTTGTATATTTTTCCATAAACATGTATCTATCACCCTCTAGACCTGTCGCAACTAGAGGATGTAGAGTCGGGCTGACATATTTGTGACATTGTATGGCCTCTCGCTGTGGACCTTTTGATGAAATCTCCAGGAATCTACGTAGACATTGTTTCCTGTGGTTTCACACGGTTCCATATAGATATCTTTAACGGTAATACCGAATGACATATTTCGTTCAGGTAGAAATATGTTTTCTCTAAGGACCCGTCAAAAATCGTTCTTGTCATTATAATGCAGGCAGAGACTTGTTGCTTGACCAACATAGGTGTTGGTTTAATGATATTCTCTCTTAACAGAACAAACAGTTACCATTAAACTGTTTAATAGAAGAAAGTATTATATTATAAGGGTAGTTAAAAACCAGATGTACCAAATGATTAGTTCAATTATCTTTTTTACTTTCTCGTATATACGAAGTATAGAGAAAGTATTTTAATCGTGCACAAAAATAACATGAAATTTTGACAGTTTTCGCCGTTTTACTCCTCAGTCCTTCATCACATCCGGAGTATAGAGGACTTATTTTAATCAGGCTAAAATTATAAATACAAATATATAAACGTTTTGGCGTTTTATGCGTTATCGAGTCGTAAAAACTGGACTTTTCAATTCTGTCCGTATGTCTGTGTGTCTGTGTGTCTGTCTGTGTGTAAACACGATAACTTGAGTACCGTTACAGCTAGGTTGATGAAATTTTATATATAAGTATTTTATCAAAATCGTAGATCCTGATCAACTTTTGAGCAATTTCCGATAACCGGAAGTGGTTATTTTTTTACTTTGAGTTTTTCAAAAGCCTATAAGTTGCGTACTATTTTAGATAGATGCATGAAATTTCACAAGTAAGTAAAATATCTAATTCTATACCTTCTGACAAATTTTGAGTAATTTCCGTTTACCGGAAGTACTAATTTACACTATTTCCGATTTCTCAAAAAACGCATGTAAATTTATAAAGTACTAATGCTATCCCGCACTTTTATACACATTTTATTAGGCGTTCACTTGGTGTGGGACGGAGTGGTCTAGCGGTAGAGAGCTGGACTGCTAACCCGTTAGTCTCGAGTTCGAATCCGAGTTCAAGTCAGTAGACCGTCCCTGAGTCCACCCAACTCTGATGGGTACCTAACTCCTGTTAGGGAAAGTAAAGGCGGCTGGGCATAGTGCTGACCACACTATCTCGAGGTCACAGAAACAAGTGAACTCTACTTCACTTGCCCCATAGACCGTCAGGTTTGAAAGGGAAACTTTTCTCTTTTTTTTACAAGATTCTATTCTATTATAAAAAGTTGAAGTAATTAAAAATGGATAACAAATATTGTCTATGTCCTGAGTTGCCATCCCTCGTAATTTTATATTAGAATATTCGAGAAAGTTTAGGGGAGATCACTCCCGGTTTATTTTTCAAATGATTGTATTTTGTATTATCCGACACTGACCACATATGTACTTGGTTTATAGCTGGGGATACAACTTTAATACAAAATTACAGATCAGTATTGAGCGCAAATATCTTTCCTCATGTCATAAGATTTGAGTCCTAAATTTAAATTTTTAATTTCATAATGATTAATTCATCTACACAAAGCAAAACTGATTTAACATAACAGATGACAATTTTAAAGATGAGCATAGTACTGATGAAAATATGGGATATACACATATTGCTTAAGTACATAGATTACTACAGATTACTATATTAAAGATGGATTCATTACTGATGAAGGATTTCAGTTGAACATATTAATGACGTACATTATTCTAATTAATGCCCCCCCCCCCCCACCCGACGCAGTACTTCCAGATTTAAGCTCAGCCGATCAAGCGAAGGATTATCGGAAATCAAGAGCATCAGTTATTCTCAGCGTATCACGCGACATGACGTCATCACCCTGACGTAATCTGTTGACAGTGTCACATTCGTATCAAGCATGGGCTAACCTTGGAGGCCTATCATGGTATCAGGGGCGGAACTACAGTGCCGCCAGACCCCGCAATGCGGGGGGGCCCAGACCAATTGGGGGCCCAAAAATCCTGGCTAAATTTTTTTTTTTTTAAATAAAAAAAAAAAAAATTAGGTGGAGGTCGAATTATCTTTCTTCTACAGTTACAAACAAACACGATAGTCGGCAAACGTCTGTGAGAAAAATGCACAGACTATAGCTCGAGAGACCGCCAGACATATAGACAACTTCAAAGACGAAGCATCTGAAATTTGACTGTGCCGGTACGCTTTGAAATCGGGCTGGGGAAATGTTGCGGCGAGGCGACTATCCTGGTCTTCTAGACGATCGGAAAAAGTCGGCACTATTGATGTAGATGTTTATCGGCGCTTTCTTGTCCCCTTCCCAACTCTCTCTCCCCCCCCCCCCCCCTCCCCCCCTACCCCTCACCTCTACCCCTCACCACACCGTTACTCTTACAATAAGATGTAATGCATAGATTAACGATCCGTCTATGAACTGTAAACTGACCACTTCTGCATATTTTGTTAAAGACACTAGTCAGTAGTTGTTCATTTACCTGATGAACAGGGGCGGAACTACAGTCCCGCCAGACCCCGCAATGCGCGGGGGGGGGGGGGGGGGGGGGGGGGGGCAGGCCGTTTAGGGGCCCACGGCTGACCAAAATTAATATTTTTTAAAAATTTTGAATTTAATTTTTGCTTTAATATTTGGTTTGTAAAAGAAAAACACTGTAGCTGCGGTACGATTATCTTTATTTTACAGTCACTATACCACGCTCTTCCGCAAAAGATAAAATCCATTACACAAACTACAGTGTAAAATATAGGCAACTCTTCAAATTTTGAATGACTTCTTTGACTCGTTGCCCCCCCCCCCCCCTCCCTTTGATAGCTAAACAGAGGACACGTAACTGTTTGACCGATCCTCCAAACTGTACTAAAGCGGATGGGGCAGGGGATGGGGACCAAAAAGGGGGTTAAAAAATTGTCGACAAATTTTTTACATATTTAAAACAGTTATTTATAGTTGTATTTTTTAACCATCGTCAAGGCCGAGTTCTATTTCCCTACAATCAAACACACGCTGTCGCCGGCAAAATTCTTTTTAAAAAAACAACAAAGTCCATAGCACGAAAAGCCGCTACATATGAAGTGGGCTTTCATGATGCGCGGTTTTTATTTGCGGCATTGGTAGGGGACCCGAAATCCATTGTACATTTTTCAATGTTAATATGTGTTTGTGATAGTGGTTGAATTTGTATCCTGTACTATCTTATATCCTACAAATAATTTAAAAAAAATAATATAATACTAGAAACTTCAGTTTTATATACGTTTACTTGTTTTTGATTTTACAAGAAATATCATAGTAAACTTTTAAGGCCTATACTTCAAATTATCTACCCTGAGTAAGTTTTACAATGGGCGATGCTGACGTACATAGATCAAGGCGTTTTGTTGTCTTTTTCAAGTTTTTTTTCCCGAGCCGACCCCTATCCCATCCCTCTTTCTTAGCCTCGCAAGTATCGAGGAGATAAATGTATCGTTTATGAACTACTTCCTAACCATACGATTCACCACTTCAGCACATTTTGTCAGACACTAGACAGCACTAGATCTAGTCAACACATATTAATTTACTTTCATAGTATTAGGCACATCTAATTCACTAAACAGGGCAGGTAAGATTATTTTTTATATAATTATTTAGAAATTAATTAGAACGTTTAGAATTAATTGAACATTATTAATAGTCATTGAGGTGGGGGTGTGTGAGGGTCTGGCTTTTTGTTAATCCCCCCCCCCCTCCCCTAAATCAGAAGGTTATCCAACGCGTGACCTGGCCACATACAGTTGTACATGTGAAAAACATTTTTCTCTCTATTATGCATTACTGCATCATTCACCCAATCGCCATGAAAACTTGGGAAGCTGTTGAGTACAGCCCCGCAAAGGTTTCTGTCATAGGCCTAACATTTGTACATATTGGAGTGGGGACTCCTAACGGAAATATGTGATTTAGCGCCCCGTGATCCTGCATAAGCGGATGAGGTTACTACTTGAATACAAACGGCGTCAGTGTCATCCTGAGCGCATCACATATGAGCAAGTTGGCCCCCACAGACAGTCGTTTAAAAGTTGCTACAACACTCGATGACTAAATCTAATTAGGTGTCGCACCAATGTTTCTTCCAGGGTAGACTGTTTTCGGGGGAGGGGAGGGGGGGGAGCTCTGCCGGAAGAAACAATGTGTCCCACCCATCACCCGTGCAGTAATGTAACCGGTAACTCCAAGAGCTCCGTGACTCCCCTGACACCTGGACCGTCGCCGAGGGATTTACTGCATGCCTTGGCGTGTCTAGTTGGTAGTGTGGACAAACCCGCGCCCAAAGATTCAAGAAATGAACTGCCGACATTGTTAACATTTAATTCAACTTCTGGAAAACAGGGCACACGGTTAGTAACGTTTTGATGAAAGCCTCAGTTTGGTGTGTTGGACTAGATTTAGAAAGTCCGTGCTTCTCACTTGGAAAACTGAAAAGGGCCAGCTCGTGTGTTGGAAAACCTCTGATTTATTCGTGTACCAGATGGAATTTTTTTTAAAAATTGAGAGCGAACCTTGTTTTATATATATCTATATATATATCTATATCTATATATATATATATACATATATGAGGGGCCCAAAAATTTTTTTGCGGGGTGGCCCATTTTTTCTAGTTCCGCCACTGCATGGTATCGATACATCTAAAATTAGCACTGAATACATATCGTGATATCGTTATCTTTTTACGCCGACTATATATAGTGTATCGATATTTCTTGTAGATACGATCAAGGAAGATGTAGAAATAATATTTAAAAAAATAATTGAAATCAAGCTTTGCTTAGAATTTCAAAGTTCAAAGTAATTAAAATAACTCTAAAAAGAACGCTAACTAGAAATCCCACATCGATGTTTGGGCAATCTAAAATTTAATATCTTCCTTATTAATTTTTAACTGTATGTAAGATTGAATGTACACAGTTTTTATAAAAAAAAAACTCACAGGAAATTAAAGTTCACATTTTTTATCATAAACAATCATAAAATTAAAATTCACAGTTTTTCTCATGAAAAGTAAAAGTAAAGTTCCCCTTCCAAACCTGACGGTCACCTGTAGAGTTCACCTGTTTCTGTGACCTCGGAATATTATGAAGAGATAGTGTGGTCAGCACTATGACCAGCCGCCTTTGCTTACCGTAACATGAGTTAAGTACCCAAAAGAGCTGGGTGGACTCAGGGATTGTCTACTGACTTGACCCGGATTCGAACTCGAGATACACGGGTTAGCAGTCCAGCTCTCTACCGTTAGGCCACTCCGCCCCGTTTTTCTCATAAACTCACATACAATTAAAGTTCACAATTTTTCTCATAAACTCACATAAAATTAAAGTGCATAGTTTTATCATAAACTCACATAAAATTAAAGTGCATAGTTTTTCTCATAAATTCACATAAAATTAAAGTGCTTAGTTTTTATCATAAACTCACATAAAATTAGAGTTTATTATTTTTCCCATGAACTTAGATATGATCGAGATTACACTGTTATTTAATCAATTTATTTTCCTATAATCTCCAACACATAAAGCCGCTCTATGATTTACTTGTCGCCAGCTCGTGACCCATTGAGGTAAGCTCTCGCTATTTTTACATTGAGTTATCAGTTCCACAAGCTACCATAGTCTAACATTTAAAACGGGGCTTTAATTAAAACTGTTTACATTTATATAATATATATATATAATAAACAGTAACATTTGTTTTAAGTAATAACATTAATAACAGGAAAACATTATATTATATCGTCTCTTGTAAGAATAACATACACAGTTTTAAGTGGTATAATCGTAACAGTAACATTTTATTTTAAGTGGTCAAATTATAACATTAGCATTTAAACTTTAACATTCTTTTCTCTCCCTTATGTAACTGAACTCCAAGTTAAGAAATCAAATCTCAATTGACAAAAAGCCATTAACTGCGTCATTAAAAACGTCATTAAAATGTAGCCAGCTAAAAAGCAATTACTCGGATTTTTTTCTTTGCTTTTCCAGCTTAAAAACGCTTTTGTATAAATTGACACATTTAAATTTAATTGGGTTTCCCAAAAATTTAAAGTCAAATTTGAAATGTATTTTTTTTCCTAAGTCAAGCAGTTATTTGAGCGTTATTCTTTATAAATTAAAAAGACAACTTGTCGAATTAAATCATGAAATATTACATTTTATGTAAGGGATCTGGAATTGACTATAGTCCAATTTGACAGTAAAGGATTGAACGTTTTGACCGTTTATATTTTATTCTATTTCCTTCGTTGATTTAAAAAATCTGATTGGCCCTTTAGCCAAACTGTAACTCTCACGTCACACAAAGGCATCCTCTCTCTAGAACTTGACATGGCACAACAATTCTAAAATATTACGACAAAACAGATCCAATCCCTAGTAATTGCCAACCAGGTCATTCCTGACACAAGTTGCTAGCTCCATTGCTCCCGTGCTACTTTGGAAGTCAAAACTTCATGTAAAGTCGTTTGAGTTTCTGAAATCTCAATTTATATTTGATGGTATCAAGTCAAGCGATGTCTGAGGTCTTAAATCATATACTCGCTGGACAGTCATTCCAATGTCTCTTCTCTCCAGTCGTATATTCGTGGAATCAAGTATGAGATTTCAAGTGAAATCTTGTTTCACGGATCAAAATACCAAAATCTTAAGTCAAATCTTTCCTTTACCAAGTCAAATACTAAAATCTCAAATCAAATCTTACGCAAGATGTCAACAATTATTTTTCGCTTTTCGTTATGTGGCTAAAGAAGTGATATTTTCTCCAAAATTTCTAACTCATTGATGAAGAAAAACCAACAAAAAACATAGCAACAACAGCAACAGCAAACAACATTTCATATTCATCTCACCCCCCCCCCCCCTCTCCCCCCTCTCCCCATGGTAACAAACTAAACGGCTATTGCCCTTCAACACGAAACTTTCAAAGCTTAAATTCAACTTTTTTCTCTCCATCCCCCACCCCCTCTCTGACGTAATTACTGGACGTCACGAGGTCGATAATTGCGTGGCTTTAGACAGACTTATCAGCTTTACACTTCACAGCGACAGACTTTACAGCAGGCTGACGTAAATGGTAAACACGGTTTGTACTAAAACGAAAACATTTCTAAATTAGTTAAAAATTTTTTTTTAAAGGCACCGTCATTGTTTCATCAATTTCTCAAAGTCTAGGAGCCAACAGCTATTTATCGAACTCTGCAAACTAACAGCCTATTTATCAAACTACAAAAGCCAACAGACTTCTATCGAGCTCCGCAAAGAAATAGCTAGCTTGCAAAATTCCATAAACAGCCAGCTTGCAAAACTCCATACACCCAAGCCTACAAATACTCCTAAGCTTCGATCTCAACTTGTCTCATTGAATCTGAGGTTTTAGAATCCCAAGCTTTGGTCACTGTACATCGTTTCTTTAGTGTGCAGCTTATTTTCGTACCCCAAGATTATCGTGACTCAAAGTTCAGATCACGGGCCCTTTACATTAGCTCTTGCTGTCAACTTGCTCTTATATCAACGATGGCAACGGCCTTTTCTCAAATTTTAGATACAAAGTTTAGTTTGTTGTAAATCACATCATTCCTCCAACCCGCAGAATATCCCCGACAACTGTCATTTTCTCAAATTTCGGATACAAAGTTAAGTTGGACATTTGTTGTAAATCACATCATTCCTCCTACAACCAGAATGTCCAACTTAATACCAACAATATCTTTCTAGAATACAAATTGCATCTTTAAACAGACTTTGCATCTGTTTTCGTCCACTTCTCATAAACTTTCTCCAACCCACACGTTATTGATACATACATACCTAGTTAAAGACAGTAATTTATTGAAATAAAAAAATATTTCAATGAAATATTTCCAAAACTTCTGTCGTGTTCTGATATTTGTGAAAACATTTAAAAATAGCTTCTTTTAATTAATTAATCAAAACTAATTAATTAGCGCGGTCTTATGTAGGCGCAGTAAAGTTAATCAGTTTTTTAAAAAATCTGGAATTCCCGATGAGCAGAATGCAGCCAGATAATATTTTTTTTTTAAAATGTTGAATTAGAAATAATTTCTAATCCAACATTTAGAAAACAGTGCGGTGTTAGGCCAGCTTTTAAACAATTAGCGATAATCACAATGTCTGTCAGACGACGCTGACGTCATTGGGGAAACGTCTTTGGTTATTAGCTGATGTAGGCCGCCATTTTGGCGGCCATTTTGGCCGTTGCCTGTGTGTCGTCTGCTCCGGTTTGTCACGGGGAGTGACGGGAGACCACGGTCGTCGGGACACGGGGGTGGGGGTAGAGATTGATGGGTGGGGTAGGTCGAGACCGATGGGTGGGGGTCGGGCAAGACTGATTGGTGAGGTATGTGGAGACAGATTACTTCTAGCAGTCACTGTGTTGATGTACTGTTGACGATTTCACAAAACATCACTGCTACCCGTGAGGGTATGCAATTGAGTAAATGTGTAGATTCAAAAAACAGTTTCTGGTTCGTAACCAACTCAAGGCTGGCCTACTTAGGGCGGGATATTGATGCAAATAGTTTGAAATTAATGTTTTAGTGAACTACTCTATAATTGGGATATTGATACAGACAGTTCCTAATAATGGGAAGGCGTGACCCTGCGGTAGATCGCTAGACTTCTAACTCAAAAGTCTGGAGTTCTGATCCTGGTTTAAGTCAGTAGAACTTCCATGAGTCCACCAAGCTCTGATGGGTATCTGACAGTAAAAGCGTCTGCTGACCACTCCATCCCTCAAAATGCCGAGGTCACAGAAACAGATGAACTCTACTTCACTTAACCAACGACATCAACAAGACTAAAGGTTAACCATGTGTTGATTATAGCACTCTGACAATTTAAAATAATTGCTCTCCTATTTAGGTCAAAGGAACCAAGCTAAAATCTAATTGGTCATTCAAACCAGCACCGGATGCAACACTTTAAAATGCCGAGGTAATTTAATCTCAATTAAAGAACTCTGCAGTAAATGATAGTCCTTGGCGATATTACTTGACTTTTATCTGCCATTACATCACATCCGGTGTGTATTTGACGTCATGTAGTGGATTTGGTATTACAAAAAATGATCGATCAAGCTGATGTACCATTTCATTATTTTGTTATACTTTTCTTTTAATCAGCAAGTATACAATCAATATAATTAATTACAAGTTCATTCAAAAATTCTGTTTAAATGTATAGTAGTGCGAACATGAATATGCATACATAAATCAAACGATTTCTGAGCACTATAATGTATCTTGAAAAGGATCCAATGATTTATTCAACGACTTTAATCAAACTTTTGCTTGAGGAAAACAAATCGAATATTAAATCTTGATAGCTCATAGAGCATTATGACATTGAACTTGTTCTAGTTAATTAATTGGACAGTGCACTATGAGCCACATATCGCTAACTGCAGTCCTGCATTAAATATACCAGCTGACCTTTTCAAATGCAGACGTCTATCTCAAACTTGGAAATTAATGCGTCATAAAAAATACTGAAACAATCTGCATCACATTTTAAAGGTGCATAGTTTATTTAACGTAACAGAAGACCTATACAGGGGGTGGGGGGGGGGGGGGGGCATGATAATATGTCCATAACATTAAAACGTCAGATTCAGCTAAAGTTTCATGTGGGCGGAAAAAAAGGAAAAGAAAGTATGACGTCACGAGTACATTTTAAAAAGGAAGGTTAGAAAACAAATTTTATCCGACAATTCACGTTAGTTTTATAAAGTCTTTTTGTGTGTGTGTAGATTGCAATAAAAAAACTTTTTAATATCCTCAGTGTTGGCCGAGCTCAGAAAATATTTCAGAAAGAAATTGGTGTGTTAGCAAACATAAACTGCAGTTCTGCGATGAGGGGGGGGGGGGTGTTTTCGTCTGAGCTATGACGTCATTTTAAGTGTGTGTTGGGGGGTATTTCTCTGAGCTATGACGTCATCTTAAGTCAGTGTTGAGAGGGGGGTTGGCTGTTTTGACGAGATCGCCTAAAGCGTGATCTCATTTATTGATGACCCCTACAACTTAGAAACATGAACACAAACAACACAGTCCAATGTAAACTTGAGAAGACCCGCCAGATGAAATATTTCCCACCCAGCAGCACCCCTCACCCAGTTGAACGGCTGCCGTCGTTGTTTCAGCCAGACCAACAAATCCGGGACGGTGACTGACCTACCTACTTGACGGGCAGCCGTGGGACTGGTCCAGTCACGTGATCCCCTCTCCCCCGGGCTTCGCCTGTCATCTCCTGACATGGCCGCTGGTCAGTGAAATTGTAGACCAGAAAGTGGCCCAGTGACAGGGTTGTTTCGTCCACTCCACCCCCCCCCCCACCGAGTTAATGCCATTTCACACAACCCCCCACCCCTTAATACCATCTGGAGACATTGGTGACCCTAGCTTAGTTTATTAGGACGTTTTAACTGTTGGAGTGGGGGGGGGGGGGATGCACGTAGGACCGATAATTAGGACGAAAAACTGACAAGGAGTCAACATGGAAAAATGGTTGACATTTACAATAGGATATAATGGGCAAACGATTGACAATTACAATAGGATATTATGGACAAGTGATCGACATTTGCAATGGGATATTATGGACAAATGGATGACCAAGACAAAAAGCTAGACATGGACAAAAGGTCGACCAAGACAAATTGTCTGTATGACCACGACCAAATCGATATCGGTCGGACAAAACATTGTCTTAGGATGGCAGTTTCTTTTACAGGATCCATACTAAGGTTAAGGCAGATATTAGTGTGATAGTCAAGGTTAGGATCAAGGAAAACTTCAGGATTAAGGTTAGGATGGAGATTAGAGTTATAGTCAGGTTAGGATCAAGGATAACTTCGGGATTAAGGTTAGGTCAGGTGCCACTGTAAGTCTCAGTAATTCAGTAATCAGTTTTGTGTATTCTATCCACGGTTTTACCTGACATGTTATCGTGTCACACATTGTGATCTGAAACCTACTGACATTTAGATGTTTGTATCATTAGTGACTTCCTCGACCAAATTATCTCATCTGATACGTAGCATGAAAGAATGAAACATCAAGGTATATTATAAGAAATATCCACAGGTCATAGGCGAGCAATAATAACAATCATTTTTGTTTCTATTTTATTTTTTTCCAGACACAAAACCATCAACTTCCAACTACACTCATGGAGGCCCAGACGTAAAACAAGGGACGCTATCCCATAGCTCACGACAATCACCCAGTCTATGACATTCTCTAACCTCAGATACACAAATCTTTCACAATAAAAAAAAAACATTTTTGTAGCTGTTTTGTGGTTTTGTTTTCAAAAACCAATCGCAGTTCTTTTCAGGGGCACTACACCGGAGACAGGAACTGATTCGATTATCTTCGCTTGGAATAAAATTAATTGTATTTTGTTGCGAGTGCTTATCGCTAGTCCCGGAAGTTCATCGGTGATTCTAAAATAGGGACTACAGTACCCTTGGGGCATTGTTAGATACGAGTTAATTTTAATATTACAATTAAGTAATACTGCCAAAATAATTATAGTCATTGTATTGGGGGGGGGGGGGGGGGAGTGGGGGTGGGGGTGATAAGTTTTGAAGCAACTGTTGGTGACGTTTTGGGCATGTATTTGAAAACCTCTCAACCTCTTCGCTAACATTCGCCTCACAATATCCTGTAATGCTGGACTGCTATAGACTGACTATTCCGTGTAATGTCACCCAATTATTGTCTCATTATAACGTGTACTATCTGGCAAGTCTCACTAACACCTGCAATGTCCGAGTACTCTTACAGTCCACACAATATATGACAACAAATTGTCTCCCCTGCCAATGTTTTCAAAGTAAAGAGAGAATCTCCGAGTGAGCAATGTTTTGGGAAGACAGCAATGCAAACAAAATGTCGCCTGGGGCCGTCCACTTTTCTGTCGTCTGCTGGTAAATGACCTACCCCGTCATTGAGGGCGAACTTCATTTATTCTCTACCACAACTGGCTGTCGTCTGCCTTCTCTTCTTTAAGAACTCTGGGATTACGGCTCCATAGGGACGCTTTTACTGCGTATGTCCGGTGACTTTTGGGTCACCGTTCGTAGAATGTTCTGGGTTTTAGGGCGTTGTTTTTATAAGCCCAACCCAACCCGTTTCAAAAATTGTGGGGACTAGTTACCCCAACCTCTACAGTGTAGTGGGGGGGGGGGGGGGGGGGAGTAAAATGGTGCCTGTTAGGCGAGGGAAGTTTTAAAATAAACTGCGAATTGAAATAGCAATGCTTTTAAAGAGAGAGGAAAATCCCTGATCGTAGAGCGGTTTTGGTAGCACTTAAGGATGGTTTAGATCAGGGGTCTCCAAACTACGGCCCGCGGGCCGGATGCGGCCCGCGAGGTCATTTCATCCGGCCCGCGACGATCTTTTTGTCCACTGAATAAATGTTGTTAGAGGTGACTGAGGAACTTTGCACAGAAAATTCAAAACAATTTGAAAATCTAGTTGTGGGTGCAAATACCATTGCCGCCGTGTTGCAGACATTGGTTAAAACATCGTGACTCTAATAGCGAAAAATGCAAGCAAGCTTCGCCATTTTTCATTTGCAATGGATAAGTCGCTGGACAGTTGATCCACCTCATCTTCTTGTGTTCATTAGAGGTGTGGATGAAGACATGAACATAATACACGAGCCGGCTTCCCTACATATAATGTATGCTACTGTTACCGGAGAGAATATCTTACCATAGATAGTTCAGAGACAAACACAAAATCGCAAGATTGATCATATTTCACATCAGTAAGATGGCTCATTTTGCGAGAACGTTCTGAGCAGAATATTTAAATTAAGAAAAAAATAGGTGACTTCCTGGAAGTAAAGGCAAGCCACAGCCGCTATTGTCTGACGAAGAGTGAACAACTTGACACACTTTTAGCAGTGCAAGGTCTTTACGGCTGAAGCATCCACTGAGTTCGCCACATCATTTGCATACAAGATCATCAAAGACTTCAAGCTGCAGTTTCAGTAGCGGTTCTGTTACTTGGATTCAAAGGCAGAAGAAGTGTGACTGTTTCAAAACCCATTTGAAACAAATGTGGCCAGTTGCAAAGATGAACTGCATCGGGCGGTCATTGAAATGACTTCCTTAGAGACACGTTCAAAGACGAGCGGATGGGTTTTCATAAGTTTTTGCACAAGAAAGACTTTCCTAATATTAAAATTTCTGCATCAAAGTACCTTTAAATTCTGGAACAACATACCTGTGTGAACAAACATTTTCAAGAATGAAATACGTTAAGAATAATTTGAGAGCAGAGCAAACTTGGACCTCGAGTGTGTTGTCGACCCCCGAAAGTGTTTCTTCCAGACTTTTTACTACGGGGGAGGGGGGGGGAGAGATGGGGGTGAACACTTAAAAAATATATATATTTCTATATAAATTATATTTTGTTGGGGGGGGGGGGGGGGGGGGGCACCACCTCCCCGAAGAGATGCCTTAAAGAAACTCCGGCCCCCGAACTGATATTTGATAGTTAATGCGGCCCTCGGGCTGAAAAGTTTGGAGACTCCTGGTTTAGATAGTAGCGTCAATGTCAGTGTTAGCTGATGTAGTGTGGGTACACTGAGCTTTAGTGGGATCAAGTTACATCACACTTGTTATATATATATATATATATATATATATATATATATATATATATATATATATATATATATATATATATATATCACACTTGTTATATTATATATATATATATATATATATATATATATATATATATATATATATATATATATATATATATATATATATAATGTATATAAACTGATATCTCTGGGAAAAATCAATACTTCCATTCCAGAATTACAACGCCATCTCAGGTCCTCCGCACACAATTTATATGAGACATGAATTATTCATGCCACGCGATTACATACACGCAGAAAAGCCGTGTCGTCTATGTGGGTCGCTGATCCTTTAAACGCCATACTCGCTAATTACCTCACCTTGACCGGTACGCGCTGCCTGTGTAGTTGTTGAGTTGCGATTATTATAAAATAGTTGGCACATCATTCTCAGTATCGTGCACCAGTTGTTGGCCTTTATAATGTAGTGAAGCCGTAGTTGTTCTGTCCCCTTTTTGAGTTCCACTGTTTCGATGACTCCATGAATAAACTTAGCCGTTCCTGCAAGGCTTTGCTCTGGCCGTTTCGTGTAAACAACTCTTAATGGAAGATGAAATGAGACGTACAATTATTGTTAAATTGTCTTGATTTGTTTTGTCTTAGATTAAATGGTTTACTAAATAAAAATGATAAATATTTCTATAAAAAGTAAAACGTTGTAAAATCATCAAAACAACGGTGACATTTCGTCATTGTCGTGTTTCGTACCGACATCAGAGTTTACGAGTTATAACAAATAAACGAAACAAATTTTAAAAGAAAATTTATCGTAGTTTTTTTTCACCTTTATAAAATAAATTCACAAAATAATTAGAAAGTTTAAATAAAATAATCATATAAAAAAAAGACAACTGGTATAAAGTAAAGCCATATAATTGGGGTCAGCAAAAAATGAAATACTCTCCTTGAGTTACCTTGTCAAACTGTAATGTTAAACTTTTCTCTCCTTGAGTTACCTTGTCAAACTGTAATGTTAAACTTTTCTCTCCTTGAGTTACCTTGTCAAACTGTAATGTTAAACTTTTCTCTCCTTGAGTTACCTTGTCAAACTGTAATGTTACACTTTTCTCTCCTTGAGTTACCTTGTCAAACTGTAATGTTACACTTTTGTCTCCTTGAGTTACCTTGTCAAACTGTAATGTTACACTTTTCTCTCCTTGAGTTACCTTGTCAAATTGTAATGTTAAACTTTTCTCTTCTTGAGTTACCTTGTCAAACTGTAATGTTAAACTTTTCTCTCATTGAGTTACCTTGTCAAACTGTAATGTTAAACTTTTCTCTTCTTGAGTTACCTTGTCAAACTGTAATGTTAAACTTTTCTCTTCTTTAGTTACCTTGTCAAACTGTAATGTTACACTTTTCTCTCCTTGAGTTACCTTGTCAAACTGTAAAGTTAAACCTTTCTCCTATTAAGTTAATTCTACAAACTTGGATATGAAATCTTTCTTCTCTGTAATTCTCTTATCGATGCCATGACAGTCTGACCAAATCTCTCGAACCTAACTTTGCTATGGTTTGACATAATCGATTTCTTTCTACTGACTCCAGAAGTTGGACCTATCAATTACTTTCTACTGACTCCAGAAGTTGGACCTATCAATTACTTTCTACTGACTCCAGAAGTTGGACCTATCAATTACTTTCTACTGACTCCAGATGTTGGACATATCAATTACTTTATACTGACTCCAGAAGTTGGACCTATCAATTACTTTCTACTGACTCCAGATGTTGGACATATCAATTACTTTATACTGACTCCAGAAGTTGGACCTATCAATTACTTTCTACTGACTCCTGATGTTTGATTTATCAATTACTTTCTACTGGCCCTAGAAGGCCCCCCACCCCCCCCCCCCCCCCCACCTCCGGCTTATCAACGACGTAGATTCGGCCTATTTTACCATCTGCGCCAGACAAGTTCATCGTTCTATGGTCCGATTGGCTTGTTATGACTCGGACAATTACCTCACTTTTTATCTCTCCCCCGTCCGCTTTATTGCCCAGATCCGATACCACCGCCTTTAAAAATACTGTTGACAAAATATGTCAGAGCTCAATAGACAACTCCGAGTGGTTTCCCTTTAGGATTCATCTCACAGTCGCCTCCCTTTGCTCAGTTTTTAATGTCGGGCACGTAGGCGCTGTGCGGGTTTAAAAGTTGGACGATTTCAACAAAAGTCGATTTAAGTCGGTACACGACTGACCGTTGTCTATTTTAAGATGCGCCTTCAGGGAAATAAACAGCAATTCTACAACGACCTAGCTAATGTCTAGTCCATCTTGCCTTAGAAAGTAGAACTGATATATCTTTTACGCTGCAGTTTGTTTTTCTAAAGGAGAAATTGAATAGAGACTGAACGTGAAGGGTTTATGTGATGGTAAAGCTGAATCTCTCAGATAGCAAAACACTCTGCATCCCTTCTAAGGGTATTAACAATGATAAAAAAGTGCTAGACTGAATATTTCTTTCCCAGTTAATACGGTTACAAAGTTGTCTGAATTTCCGAATGAAATATAACAAAGCATATTAATGAATTTCTTTTTAAATGATAATGGCGCGGTTCATGAATATGCGACTTCGGATTTCTCTAAAGTACACACAAAAAAATGGACGAATTTTTAATTTTCGATAGAATTGTGATTCCTTTAACAATGATTGGAAATTCGTAAAGTCAACTTAGGAACGACATGACGTCACTTATGAACGATCCCTTTTCAACATTTTCCCCCAAAATTTAGCAAAAATAAATGTAAAGCCATAATCAAGGCTTATTTAATTATATACAATACAACATTGCTAATTGAGCATTTCGTATTCATAATTAGTCTAAATTTCCTAATATCAAAGTCATGATTTAATTTTAGTGACAAACACCCCAAATAAACAGATGTGCACAGTTGGTAAGACAATCATAATTTACTCAATTAATTTTGGATCAAGCACAACTAAAACGAATTAGCTAATTTAGTTAGCATAAATTATTTGAAAAATAAATTATTGTCGATGTATATTTACTTCAGTATTCATTCAAAGTAGTTTTATATTATGATTTGTTCTCTCCGGAAATTTAAATGTAACCATAGTTTTTGTCACTCGCTTCACCTTATCTAGTCCAGACAGGATTGTCTACCCTGACACAAGTTACATCAAGGGGAGCTAACTAACAACACGTTAAGGACAGTTAAGGTTGATTAAGGATTTCATCTGTCAAACGTAGAGCTCTAAAATCATACCCCTGGCTATAGAGAAGGTAGAATAACCATTGTGTTAGAGGCTTATCGTGACGGAAATCCCCGTAACTTTATTTACCCGCTCATTGAAGGTCAAGGATAAAGCTGAATAAACTTCAGAGACACAAACATGAATATTTATTGCAGTTTATAGGAAGCTGGCACATTGGTTAATGCTATTGTTTTAAAATTTAAATTTTAAAAGAATTGTTGAACAGAATCTGAATATCCGTCTGCATTTTGATTTTTATGGGGGAAGTCATTTTGATGTCAGTGTTGATGTCAGTGTTGATGTCAGTGTTGATGTCAGTGTTGATGTCAGTGTTGATGTCAGTGTTGATGTCAGTGTTGATGTCAGTGTTGATGTCCGTGTTGATGTCAGTGTAGATGACATGTTGATGACATGTTGAAGTCAATGGTTGAAGTTGATATCAAGTTTATGTCATGGTGATGTCAAGTTAATATAATGTTAATGTCATGTTAATGTCATCGTGATATCAGTGTTGATGTTAGTGTTGATGTCTTGTTGATGTTTCATGTTCTTCTTCTTCTTCTTCGTTCTTAATTATTAGTGTTGAAGGGGATCGAGATTTATCTGCCAGTGGGTTTGAACTCGAGACTTTGTTCGAATTTATCCATGAGCTTTTTGCCGACTCGACCACGCCTCCAACACAATTAAGCGGTACGTGTCAACTGGTTATGCGCCATTGTGGCCATTGACTCCGATTTCAGCCTGCTTTTCTTTTTGGATTTGCTTCCATAGCCTTTGTCCAACCAAGAACAAACTACAAGGCAGCAGTTGTTTAATTTTGGAGTTGTCTCTCCTAGAAGAGTGGCTGTCCCCAGCTAACGAGCCTCATCTGCCCGAGGGTTCGAACTCGAGACTTTTCGGTTTAGCAAACATGAGCTTTACCGACTCGACCACGCCGACCCCCTATGTTTCATGTTGATGTTTCAAAGACCAGAGTTGTTCAAGAAATTGTGGCCTCCCTCCCCTCCCCCCCAACACTCATGCCTCCCCCTCAAGTCACAGTTCGTCACAACTGTTACGGGTCAGTTGCAGTTAAGTTTAGAATAGGCTGGAATAATCTAGAACGTAGGGAAGAGACGTGTGTGTTGTGAGTTAACCCCGGGGTGCTTATGTTTTGTTATCCCAAGGTTGAGGGCGGGTATAAAAGCTGGAGTGAACGATTGTGAGGGAGAGGGCTTGTTGGTAGCGGCTAGGGTCGAGGGCTTGTTGGTAGCGGCTAGGGGCGTGTTGGTAGTGGCTAGGGACGAGGGCTTGTGGTGGAATGGTGAAGATGACCCATGTTGATCTATGTCCTGCCCTCCCCTGTACAAGGCAAGCAAGCCAAAAACTTGACTCGATAAAAGAAACTCCCCGCTGAACTAACCTGGGACATTGTGCAGGAGACCGTGAGTACAGTTTGTGTGTGTGCAGACGAGCATCGTCTAGCTATATCTATATTTAAATTATACGTACGGAACCGGCAACCACTCCAAAATTTATTTCCAAAATAAATAAAAAATAAATCATTTGGTGATCAGCGTTGTCAAAAAAATAAATAAAAAATAAAAATAAAATAACATCTCGAAAAATTTACCGTTTTTCAATTTCTCCACACTTGCAAGGGAAGTAATCTAGTCTTATCTCCACTTTACCAAGGGAAGTAATCTAGTGCTATCCTATTGTGAATCTCCGTATCATCTGCAGCACAATAAATTGTGAGTTTCATCACAAGATGTCTCCTAGTTCCTCCCTCCCCCCCCCCCCCTACACATACAGGACAGGACACGGATATCGATCTACTATGAATATATTCAGGGACAGTATTATATTACCCCCCCGTCCTTACCTTTTGTGATCACAATTTGATGGCTCGTATAATATCCCACCCCCCTCCTCGCTCCCCATGGGATCGCAATCCGACGTCTCGTAAAAGTAGGTCCGTGATGGGGACAGCCGAATACCGGCTTTAGAGAACCGGCTAGATTGTAGACATTACCGTCGCCGCAAACAGCGTATGGCCACACGTATTTGAATCTAACCCACACCTTCCTCCCAATTTTCCTCATACACCACAGCGATACAGAGTATAAAGGGTATGGTTTAAGCGACTAGTTATTTTAGAGTTTAAAAAGTTGTTAATCATTTATGACGTCTACAAAAATCATAATTTTAACATAGATCTCAAAATTTAGTAACTTTTTTTTTTAAAATGTGGACAGCACCGTTTAAATTCACACATTTTATACGCCAGTTAAAAGTGTTCTGTGTGCTGCAACATAAATATTTTGATGTTTAATTTAGCGTGTAAACGTCTACTTGACCAGAACCACCCCCTTCCCCTCTTCTCACATAAGACCCGCAAGTGTCAACAAAAGTCTAAGTTTTTGGATTCCCGCCTTTCTTGTCCGTGTTGACGTCATACATGAATGGCGTCATAATCTAACCGAAGTTTGAGAACAAACAACGTAAGTACGAGCAACAAAGTTACTTTTTAACCTGACTGCTTACTCTGATCACCGCTTTTTCATTACTTTCACTTTCATGTGCGTGAGTTTTAAAGTAAGAAATGCAAGTCCAGTATTCTGTCCGTTACCAACGCACACACATGATGTGACCGTGAGCGTAATTCTACGGCTCACAGCAGTCGTGAGCACGACAGTAGCTTCAAAATGGTTTGGTAGGATGAGTCGTCATCAGACTTTGGACAAAATTTTCTCAAACTAGTTAGGCCAATTACAAAAAAAATATATATTTAATTTAATTGAAACAGTTAACGAGTTAGCAGGTGTCTAACATACTATGTGTGGTACGGGGTGGGGATAACAAATGTAAAGAAATGAAGAATAAAAATTGTGTACTTAAAGACAAAAATTGGTTATAGTTTAGCTAAATGAAATATAACTTTTTGAAAATATGTCAAAAGATAAAAAAACAAATGGTAGCTGCAGTGAGGTTAATGTAATTAGTAATAAAACAGATAGTATTAGTTACCTCACAAGTTAAAGACAGTTACAAGTACTATGGACGTTTCGACCCAAGGTCTTCGTCAGCACACAACAGTGTGATTACAGATTAGACAAATAAAGACAAACAGTAACACATTTTTTGACTTAGCTCGACAGTGAAAACACGTCTTGTCTGCTAGCCACGATATCCAAAAGAAAAGACACGTGAGAAGGACGCTTGGACACCGTATAGGGGTGGGGTTGGGGGCGTGGTGTATGCGGGAGGGGGGGGGGGTTGTTAGGTGAAAGATATCTGTTCATTCAAGCCATCGGGTGCCCGTGTACCAAATTTAAGTATTAGTCGCGTTTCAGTGCTAAGGCGATTTTTAAAATTGTGGCAAAACCGAACGGCGGTTACACAAAAGTCCTTTTTTAAGTCATGCCCACTCTTGTTGAAGTGTTTGGCCACAGGAAGACCGTCTTCATTGTTGATTGATCGCAGGTGTACACCGCATAACAACTGTTGACCACCAAGCCTCCCTTCAACAATTTCCAAAACAAAAGTCAGATAGAACTAAACTCATCTTACCCTACCATCCTCATTCAGTTTTGGCTAAAAATATCATTATAAAAAATTATTCTATCCTAAAGTCAGACCCCCATTTAGGCCATTTATTTCAACAGAATCCTTTGGTTGTGTATAGAAGGGAACGCAACCTTAGAGACCTTTTAGTTCGCAGCCGCCTGCCACCCACTACCAACACCGGTTTTGGCACCACTCCTTGTCCCCGTAAATGCAATACCTGTCATTTCACCCTTCAGGTTGAATCACTGCAGCTGCCGAAGGGAACCCTCAAAATTAAAAATCACTTCAACTGTGAGTCCCGCAACGTAGTTTACGTCATCCAGTGCAGGCGTTGCAACATCTTTTATATCGGACAAACGGGGAAAAGATTGTCTGACAGGGTTAGCCAACACCTGCGATCAATCAACAATGAAGACGGTCTTCCTGTGGCCAAACACTTCAACAAGAGTGGGCATGACTTAAAAAAGGACTTTTGTGTAACCGCCGTTCGGTTTTGCCACAATTTTAAAAATCGCCTTAGCACTGAAACGCGACTAATACTTAAATTTGGTACACGGGCACCCGATGGCTTGAATGAACAGATATCTTTCACCTAACAACCCCCCCTCCCGCATACACCACGCCCCCAACCCCACCCCTATATGGTGTCCAAGCGTCCTTCTCACGCGTCTTTTCTTTTGGATATCGTGGCTAGCAGACAAGACGTGTTTTCACTGTCGAGCTAAGTCAAAAAATGTGTTACTGTTTGTCTTTATTTGTCTAATCTGTAATCACACTGTTGTGTGCTGACGAAGACCTTGGGTCGAAACGTCCATAGTACTTGTAACTGTCTTTAACTTGTGAGGTAACTAATACTATCTGTTTTATTACTAATGAAAATATGTCAACAGACTTTCGTCAAAATTTAAAAAAAAAAACGTCTTTAGAATACGGTGTGATAGTGTGGTGTGACATCAATGTTGTCTCGTACTAGATGTACATCTTGTTAGAAAGTTCTTTAAAAGTCGAGCCTTTATTTGTTACTTCACTTTAAAGTACAATCGAATCCAAAAGTTCTATAAAAAATAATAAAGTAATTCTCGCGGTCGGAAAATTACTTATTTAAAATCACCCTAGGAATTCTTTTAATTATAAGATCCGTCACCATGGCAACGTGAATTTGTCCTGTTCTGTGGTGACAATTTCAAGACGAATTTATTCCTTTTTATATCCGCTGGGGGTCACTCCCTGTCATCCCTGACCCCCCCCCTCCCCCACACTGACCTCCACAATGACCTGGTTTAAAAGTACAGCCCAATTGGAGAGTGTACTTTATCACAGTGGCTACCTCATCACGTGACTTACCATGCATTATTTAGTCTGTGGGTAGAACAGCTGGTGACATGCGCAGAGACGTTTAGATTTATCTTGACAATATCTGGGGTACAAGACGTGTTGATTGGTTGTTCAGATGATAGTGGTGAGAGGGTGGTAGTGGTAGTGATAGTGGAGAGATGGTGATCGTGGTGAGGTGGTGATCTGTTGATCGTGGTGAGGTGGTGATCGTGGTGGTGATCGTAGTGGTGATTGTGGTGAGAGGGTAATCGTAGTGGTGATCGTGGTGAAATGGTGATCGTAGTGGTGATGGTGGTGAGATGGTGATCGTAGTGGTGATCGTGGTGAGATGGTGATCGTAGTGGTGATCGTGGTGAGATGGTGATCGTAGTGGTGATCGTGGTGAGATGGTGATCGAGGTGGTGATGGTGGTGAGATGGTGATCGTAGTGGTGATCGTAGTGGTGATCGTAGTGGTGATCGTAGTGGTGATCGTGGTGAGATGGTGATCTTGTTGTAACGATCGTGTTGTAACGCTAGTGTTTTAACTATCGTGGTGTTGTAGCTATCGTGTTGAGCGGTTCATCTTCACAAGCCGCCATTGTTGTAAGATATCAAATCAAGTCACTTGATCAATTACCAACCCTCCCTGCGGTTTCCATGACTACCAGCTTTATTTATGTGGGTTTCCTAGACAGCGGAGATGAACGAAAACAGTGTGTTTACCTACGGGATATAAACCCGCTGATGTTGCTGCTCGTAAGCCCTGTGGTAGGAAGGCGTAGGAAACATTGTATAAATAAACACTATTGTATAAGTAAACACACTTTTGGTGACGTTTCACAATGAATTATCCTGTTGATTCAAATTGAATAAACTATGTCTATTTTTAGTAGCACTTTATCTAACCTAATGAAATTAGTCACTGTAAATCAGAGAGTTATATGCTGATTACGTGCCTCAAGGTGACCACTGGTCAGTGAATGTCCGCAAGAATATTGCACAACAACTCTATCTAAAGACATCGATGAAGCTATGTCTTTATTGACAACGATGGAAGTTGATCCAGACCGCATTATTTTTAGGTACAATATTTTCTAGATGCCAACAGGTTGTTTATTTAAAGTGTTATTACGTGGGTAAAAAAGAATTTAACAAACAGTGTTTCAAACGAAGGTTTTGATTGGATAAACTACGGCAAAAACAATGCAAATAATTGAACGTTCTTTTTATCTATCAAGAAAAAAAAAATCATATTAGATTTATAACAATCCTAACACGATTCAGCATATCTTTTTCCATTCGCTCCCAATACACACGGGGCAGATGAAGTAGAGTTTATGTTTCAACGACCTTTACATATGATGGGGATAGTGTACTATCCCCATCCCCATCCCCATCATGAACTTTCATTTAACCCTATAGATCTCAGGTATCAGTCACTGAACTGTCCTTATGATTTTTTTTTCTGACTTGGACGTTTGGTGCAAACAAGGCTTGTTTAACTTACATTTTATGTCTGTAGTGTCTGGGTCTAGGGCGGTCATGTTATTCCCTAGTGAGGTATCTAATTTAATAGCTAGAGTTATCGTTTTTTTAAAAAAATAATCAAAGTAATTAAACGCTAATTAATTTTATAATAACTGCAGTCCGAATGTTGTAAATCCATTGGAATGTACCGGCTAGCAATACCAGACTACCCCCACCTCCCGCCCCGAAATTAATACTTCTGGCAACAATGATTCGTTGTTTTGATTCACGTGTTAACCGTAGCCCGAGGGCAGATTCTGTTGTTTTGTTATCGGTATTTGGTTCAATAGGAAAATAAATTGTGCCGTATCTAAATCTGGACTGAGACTATGGTTGTTCTAAATATAAACGTACACATTTGGGTCAGACTGACCCTGGAATTTATGGGCCTTCTAAAAAAAACCCGCATATTTTGATGACGATGTACACAGTTTCGATGTGATGGGATAAAGCAATACCCACATCTGAACTTGAGATGTCCGTAGATCAATCTTAAGCCGACAATACCATTTGGCTGTCGATTTCAGCCGTTAGCTTTTGTTTGCGTGTGTTTTATTCTTGATGATGATTTATTTTTTTACTGTTTGGTTTTAGCTGGTGGGTTTTTCCCGGCCAATGTAAACGAGGAAGAAGATAAGTGGGTTTTTGATGGCTTTAAGGGAAGAGATTTGCAGCTGATAGGAATTACTTACGAAGAAATCCGTAGTGCAAATCGGTGGAGAAATATAACTTGGAGATTTAGTGTAGGATTTAGTTCAATTGGGTTGGTGGCGGGGAGGGTGAAGGGAATAAGGTGAGGGTCTTTAGGGGGGTGAGCAGTGGCGTAGCCAGGATCGTCTCAAGGGGGCGGGGTTCCAATTTTTACCCGGGGACAAACTTTCGATTTGCACCCCCCCCTCAAACTTTCGATTTGCACCCCCCTCCTCAAACTTTCGATTTGCACCCCCCCTCAAACTTTCGATTTACACTCCCCCTCAAACTTTCGATTTGCACCCCTCCTCAAACTTTCGATTTGCAACCCCCCTCATACTTTTTATATATATACCGAGGGGTCTATGGGGGGGGGGGTTATGACCCCCCTAACCCCCCCTTCCTACACCACTGGGGGTGAGCGTCGTGTTTAGTGACCAATCTGGTTATCCAACTTGTATGATGGCGTGTTCAGGGTTATGTAAAATAAGTAAAACGGCGTCAACCAGCTCTGACTATGAGAGAATGTTCAGTACGAAAATAAAATCGCATATAAAAAGTGGCGCAAAGAAAATGAAATTGCGAGTATTGAAAATACCGCATGGATATAGTTTTTCAGTACGAAAATAAAATCGCATATAAAAAGTGGCGCAAAGAAAATGAAATTGCGAGTATTGAAAATACCGCATGGATATAGTTTTAATAAAACGCAGCGTATGTGTTTAGTACTTTCATGTGATTGCTGTCATGTGATTGCTGTCATGTGATTGCTGTCATGTGATTTCTGTCACGTGATTGCTGTCATGTGATTGCTGTCATGTGATTGCTGTCATGTGATTGCTGTCATGTGATTGCTGTCATGTGATTGCTGTCATGTGATTGCTGTCATGTGATTGCTGTTTGACCTATACGCTGACAGCTGAGTTTCAATATTTTATAGTTGAATTATTTTTACCGACAATGACAGATGATCCCAATTTACTTTCCTATCACTGTCTCTACATTATAAATTTATTCGAACTTTCGGGGTTTCTTCCTGAGTGTTGGAATGATTTGTAGAGGTAGCAAAAATTCTAGCTCAGCTTAATTCGTTTTGGCACGCGAACTTTTAATTCTGTACAGTTTTATTATTGAGACAGAAATCTTCCTAATTTCAAGCCTTTTTCTCTTCTCGGATGGTTTTTAAAATGTGTTTATGTATGTGTGTGTGTGTGTGTGTTTGTGTGTGTGTGTATGTAAGTGTGTGTGTAGTTAAATCCATTCTATCAGTGTAATGGCTAATACTCCAGTGAGAAACTTTCTGAGTGTGCCGTAACCTACAGGAAAAGATTACGTTTAGACACTGTATAACACACCTGGACCCAGGTGTAACTCTTTCTCTGACTAGAGATAAAATACGAGACGCTAAGCGCAGGTTTACATTGATACCCGGAATCAGACATGTTGGTAGAATCTCGATGTGAATAATGCTATTGACGAACAAGAATTCACAAGTATGCCTCCAACTCAATTCATTGAGCTAGATATTTAGCACCGATAGTTATATTTTACAAGCTAGGAGTTTAGCTGCATAATTTTTTACAGGCATCTCTTCCGGCTTCCCCGCACAGAAGAACGAAATATAATTTATATAGATGATGCTGCCTTTTCCCCATAATCCGCCCTCCCCCCCTAAAAAATAATTTTTCACCCCCACCCCCCCCCCCCCCAATCTCCCGGAGAAAAAAAAAAGTCTGGAAGAAACACCAGAAAGCTGGTAGCTTAGTTTGTTCAAGTGTATAGTTTATTTTTAACGTTTTTACTATAATCTCACTTTATAATAATCTGTATAATCTTGATTTTGTGTATGAGGATTATAAATTAAGCTTTCAACCAACTTAGTTATATTTTTTTTTTTAATGTGTTCGACAAGTTAAACTAAAGGGCAATGGTCTATAGTTATCTAAAACTTGCAATTCTCGGCTTGCATTGTGTAAAGCATGCTCAGATTTCCTATTTGGTTAAAGCAATTAAGTGTAAGTTATTTCCATCTAACCTTTCAGAGTAACCTTTCATTTTAATAGATACCAACACATAGTCGAAAGTGTTGAATTGTCTCCTTTTTTATTTCACTGAGTGTAAATGCCAGGGTTATTGACATTTTACGTTAAATTTATATTTTAACAATGGTTACCTTTTTACACTAAAGGGCTGTCGTTGATAGGTCAAAGATTGTTATAATTTTAAGGATTTTAAAACCATTTGGAAATCAATGAAGTTGTACAAGAATAATTTTTTAGTCCAATTATTAATAAAGTAGAACAAAACTTGAACAAATAATAAAGATAGCTAATTGACCCCATGAATAGTTAATTAACAATATAGTAATTATGAAATAAGTAGTGAAATTTCTTTTAAAGTAAGTTTAGATTACAATATCGATGTTTATGTGGCATTGCCATCGTCTGGTCGTTTTTGATATACTCAACTCTAATGGAAATAAGAATAGTTAATATATGAGTTTTGATATTTGATGACTGGCTCAGAAAAAAACCCACTATACTAAACATTAAACTGAGTTCAAATCCCAACATGGGAACAAAAATCCCATCCATTCAGTTCATGTTTGGAATCTCTAAAGTTAACTTTTTATGCGCCATTAACAGCATTGCCAAATTGGAAAGCGTAGTTTACTTTCTATTTCCGTTTTGGCCAAACACGACGAACGGCTAAAGCTAATAACAATCGCAGGATACATTGTGTCTACAGTGGACCTCGACTTGCCCGATCCACCGGCTCTCAGGATAATTGCTCTTTAATCTTGTATCTCTTTGTCCGGCTCGCTGCCGGCGACCGGCTTGAATTGAACCGGCCTCACCAAATGACCCGTCGTGTTGACCGATGGTCACCGGGGGACGTCATCGGGGGAAGGGGAAACAATGGTTGATGAGACGTGGGGGTTGGGCGAGATGGGGGGGGGAGGGGTCGGGATTGATTTTTGTTGCCTGATTCCACTGGTCTGACAGTAGGTTTAATAGGAAGTTTGATGGATGGTGTGTTAGATGGTGTGATCTAACACGGTGTGTCAGATGGTGTGTTAGATGGTGTGTTAGATGGTGTGACAGACGGTGTATCAGATGGTGTGTTAGACGGTGTGTCGGATGGTGTGACAGATGGTGTGTTAGATGGTGTGTCATACGTTTGTTGAATAGTGCTACAGATAGACTATTGAAGGGACAGGTAGGATTCTGTGAAGAATGTTCTGATACAATTTTCTCTGTATCTGACCAACCTCCTTACTTTCTAACACAATTCTCGTGCCCTAGCAACAGTACACGTACTAGAACCAACCTCCTTACTTTCTAACACAATCCTCGTGCCCTAGCAACAGTACACATACTAGAACCAACCTCCCTACTTTCTAACACAGTTCTCGTGCCCTAGTAACAGTACACGTACTAGAACCAACCTCCTTACTTTCTAACACAAAATCTCGTGCCCTAGCAACAGTACACGTACTAGAATCAACCTCCTTACTTTCTAACACAATCCTCGTGCCCTAGCAACAGTACACGTCAAAAAACCAACCTCCTTACTTTCTAACACAATTCTTGTACCCTAGCAACAGCACACGTACTAGATTTCTTGATATTGTATACACATGGTCATGGTCGTATGCTAAACTCGTAACGTTTTCAATTACATGTAATACAACTCAGACTGAAAACAGAATCAGCTATATTTATATATAAATACATTTCCAGTGTGTAGCAAGGTTGCAGGTAGAAATCGCATTACGATGAAATTATTTGTTTATCAAATCTCCTGGGCGGTTCCAATTTATACCGAACACAATAATTGTTTGTCTGGTTGTGTTAATCCATTATTTAAGAGCGTATGTAATTGTATATTGTATAATGTAATTGTATATTTGTGTGAGGGAACGTGTGGGAGGTGCACAATGGTTCCCTTATAAAAGCTAATAATGGTGTCGTATTTGATTCGGGTTACATTATGTCAGGTTTGTTTGGTTAGGTTAGGTTACATTATGTCAGGTTTGTTTGGTAAGGTTATGTTACATTATCGTGATTCTGTCTAGTTGTGTTATGTGGTTTTCTCAAGTTGTGTACTGTTTGTTATGATAGGTTGTTTGCAGAAATAATCATCTTTTAGTAAACTAGTTAATGTTCATCAGACTGAAGATTTCAGTTACTTAGTAGTCAAACTGTTAGATATCAATGACACAAAAAAGACATATTGTAGGTCCCCGTAGCGCAGGGGATAGCGCTCTGGGGATAGCGCGCTGGACTTCTAATCCAGAGGTCGCGGGTTCGAATCCCGCCGGGGATGAATGTTTTATTCCCGTTTACCTATTTGAAATTTTCTAGATCAAATGCGACTTCCCCATTAGCAACAGGCCTAGATATTTTCATTCAGGTCTAGTTCTTTTTCGTCTAAAGAGTAGCCAATTTTTTAATGAAATATAACAATATTCAAATGTTGACAGCTTTTTAATTTCTTAAAACCTTGAAAAGCGGAGTCCGGATTTAAAAAGAACTAATTAGAATTAAAATTGTAATAATAATTTTGAATAATAAGGAACAATTATTTTAAAACACATTTATTTAATTAAAAATCAATATTTTAAGAAACAAATTTTCATATTTTGACGTACGTTAAAGTTTTTAAAAATAATTCTACAATCGTATTAGGAAAGATTAGATGTAACGAAAATGGAATTTATATAGAAAATATACATTTAACAGGTAAATAAATTTGATTTTTTATTTAAAATAAATATATTTAAACAAGAAATAATATTAATTCATATAAAAATATACACGTTTTGCCAGAATAATAAACTTAGTAATCAAATAATATAACAATAGGACTATCCCAATCCAATTTAGCTGTTAACTTTTCTTTTTCTTTACTTATCGACATGACCTATACAGAATCTGTCTTCAACACGGCAAAGTCCGACTAACTGGCTTGGGTATCGGTTTGATGACCGTGTATCGGTCGCTTCTGTCCTTCTCTTCTAATCAGCCTTACCCAGTGAACGCGGGTAAACTCGTACCCAACCGTGCAGTACCCGGCTCAACAGTAGGAAGCTAATAATTAACAAAACTACGTCACTCACATCAAATTAATGATTACTGGCAGATAAAGGCATTCTGAATAAAATAACATTCCCCATTTAACGATATTTGAAAAAGTCGGAACTTTAGTAGTAGCAAGCATGGAACAGTCGCCAGTGGGTTGTCCACAGCACAGCTGTGGGGCTGGGCCTGGTGCCCAAGCGGCTGTCAGCTGTCCATTTACCTTCTTCCTCACTGTTCTTTGATGAGTGTTTTATTCTGTTTAAAGTTGCGTTTCTCTACAGTATACTTTTTTGTGAGTTTAGAAAATGAAATAATATAGCTATCGCTATTTGGGCAATGACTTGGAGAGCTGCATCTGGACAATAAAGAGCCTCACGAGCCGCAGGTTGCCGACCCCTGGGCTAGTTTAAAGGTATGATGATCCAATGACGAGAACATTTTTTCATTTTTTTTGACATGTTTGTAAAATGTTTTTTTTTTAAATACTTTTATTTGCAATTAAAACAAGTACATCAAAATCACATTTTTTACAAAGTTTCAAATGAAAACGAAATGTCAATGGGACAGTGAAGCATTTTCTATGTAGGGAAACAAATTAAGTTGACGAGTCGAAAGAGTATTTATTTATGTACTGGTCGCATTGAGTTTTCAAAAGGTTGCTGTGTGAAAAATAAGGGGAAAGAAACAAGATTTAGAACTTTAAATAAGTAAATGAATAGATAGTCGAAATTGATGTTGGGGTGGGCGGTGGGGTCGTTGGAACAGTTAAAGGGAAAGTGGGGTTTTCATGTCTGAGGGTAAGTGGATAGAGGGGGAGAGGGGGGAGGGGGTAGATGTGTCTGACGAGGCGTGGAGAGGGTGACTGCGTGTTTTAAGGCAAGCCAAGCGTCAAATTATGTGTTGTGTTATCTAACTGCTGAGGTGTTATTATTTATAGTGTGTGTGTGGGGGGAGGGTTTGACGAACAGATTGCTGTGTGAGCGATTTAGTGGGAGGGTGAAAGGTTGGTATGTTCAAGTCGGTGTTTATGTTTAGTTGAATGTTTAGTACCGACAGGTTAGGGGTGGGTAGGCGTGGAGTTTTATAGGTAAAAAATTGGTGTTCACATAAAAGATTTAGTAAAGTTAACAAAACAACTGTAAATGTTAATTTGGTGATAATAAAATGAATGCAAAAGGAGTAGGGGTCATTGGGGTCATTTGGTACGTTGTGGACCTGTTCCGAATGGAGGAGTCGCGTATGATCTAGAAAATATTTGCCGACGGCCAAAGAAACACAAACAATACTGTACAGTCTGAAGGTTCACATGCAATATAATTATGTATCTATCACAACTAATGGTTTTCTATTTAGAATAAAGTAAAATAATAATTAAGATTTTGAATAAATGTTAAAGGTTAGTAATGTATTTACCAAAATTTAATTTTTACAATCAATTTTGTTTATAGTTTGTATTTTAAATTTCAATACTACTGAATTTTTCTTTTGTTAATAACTTTTAGAAACCCAGTTAAAATTGTTTCCCTTTTTTCCATTGCATTTTGTAATGTGAAGCCGAAGCTAATAAGACCTTACTATTTGTAAACTTTTCTGTTAACAATGCGATGTGTTTAAACTAAGGCGGCCAATGTCAACTCCCATTGACCCGCCAGTGACCGAAATTTTTAAATCGGACATATGCGGCTGTGTATATTAATAGCCAGTATAGCTCAGTACAAATTGATACGTCACACTTCTTTGTGTTGGAGGGAATTCCATCCATAACTAGAATTAAGAACGAAGAAGAAGAAGCCGAAAGTTGATATATAACTACAAATTTGATAAAATACATAAAATTTCGTCAACTTTACTGAAGCAAAAGATTTTCCGGATCCGGAAAGTTAAGAACCGTTAAAATTGGTCGAAATCATGATTCAGACCTTATGCACAATTAAAATACACCCTTTTTTAAATTCAGGATACAGTAAATAAAGAGGTGTAAAATTGTTAAAACTCTCAAATATCTGTTGATTTATCAAGCACGATTACATTACTTCCTCTATACTCTGTATGCGAGAAAGTAAAAAAGTATTTAAATTTAAAACAAAATGTTTTTGCCTCACATAAAATATGTTAATTGGTGTCAAGATTGATTTTAATTACTGGCTAGTTAAAAGTTAGTTATGGTGAGCCATGGACAAGACATTTTTTTTTAAAATAATTTCCAACGGCCTGACGAAAAGTAGCACTTTCTTAAAATTGAAGTTTTACATTAATAATTTTTTTTTCTTCTCCTTTGTTCTTAATTTTAGTGTTGGAAGAGAATCCCTACAGCACAATTAAGGATAACGTGTCAACTGGTTATGCGCCATTGAGGCCATTGACTCCGATTTCAGCCTGCTTTTTCCCACGTTTTCTTTAACTTGCTTTCTCTGTTTGTCTTTCCAATCAAATCTTGCGATCGAAATTTCTGGAACTTCCCAGTTAGCTAGCGCGCTGAAATTTTCAGGGAAGCTTTCTTTTGGATGACCATAGAATATTAAATTGTTATTATTACTAAATTGATCAATGGAAACATGTTATTGAGCATTTTAGACCGCTATATAATCTATATATATAATTCTCCTCTGCGAGCCATTAGAAAAAAAACCAGCGACGCATAGCTAGCCTCTCTCTTGCCGCGCGCAGTGAAGCGAACGATCCCACTTCGCGACAGGCTTAGGGGCAGATAATTTAGTTTTAACCGACTTTAAACTTACAGGAGGTAACTATTACCGCTGGTGGCCAGTTTGGGGGAGACGATATGGTCGAGTGGTTGGGCACACGATTGCTATCCCACTCGACACGGGTTCAAATCTATGTGTTCTAGTCAGTAACCAGCCCTCGTCCTAACCGCTATCAACTAACCTCTGACAATCATTCACTTGCGATTGAGACCGAAGAAGAAAGGGTCTCTCGTTTTTTACGAGTTGTCTTTTTACGAGTTGTCTTCGTTTACCCAAAAAAAAGTGAAAAGATAAAATCGATAGCAAGATTTCAATGCAAACAAACAGACAAAGACTAAAAAGTAGAAAATAATAATCATTAAAAAAGTTTTTAAAAACCCACGTTTTCTGATTGAACTAAAAAGTAGAAAATAAATACTATACATCACAATAATGCAAGCGATCACTCTACTATAAGCGATGAAAAACGTGGGGCGCCGTGATTTTCTTAAAGTTTCTAATACTGTTGATTCTCTACAAGCTCCCTAATAAAAGTCAATAGTATTATCTAATCAATAGTAATATAACTTTTACTTCGGCGCCCCACGTTTTTGATCGCTTATAGTAGAGTGATCGCTTGCATTATTGTGATGTATAGTATTTATTTTCTACTTTTTAGTTCAATCAGAAAACGTGGGTTTTTTTAAACTTTTTTAATGATTATTATCTGTTTTGGATTTGCTTCCATAGCCTTTGTAACCAAGAACAAACTACAAGGCAGCAGTTGTATGATTTTGGAGTTGTCTCTCCTATGTCCCAACTAGCTTCATCTGCCCTGGGGTTAGAACTCGGGACTTTTCGGTTTAGCAACCATAGCTTTACCGATTAAACTGCGCCGATCCCTAGTAGCTAGGTCTATGGTCAGCAACCTTTTGAGACGGAAAAGCCAAAAGTTACAATTACCAAATTTTCCCGGTTTTTAAATAGCCATATTTTTTTTTCTCAATATTTGGTATTTGATTAGGATTAGGTAAATAAATTTGATTTGTCATTTAAAATAAATAGCTTTATATATGAAATAATATTTATTCATATAAAAACATACACACCTTTCGCCAGAGTAATAAAATTAGTAATCAAATAATATAACTATAGGACTTTACCACTCCACTCTAGATGTTAATTTTTATTCTGTCTTTACGGATATCACCGGCTCAGACGGTGTCTCCCAATTAGCCAGGCAGGCCTCAACACCTCAAACGCCGACTAACTTGCTTGGATATCGGTTTGATGACCGTGTATCGGTATATTTTTGTCCTTTGGTTCTCACCAGGCTTATCTTTCACCCCACAGAACCCAGGGTAAACTCGTAACCCACCGTCCAGTACCCAGCTCGACTAAAAAACTACGTCACTCAGGTCAACATATTGATTACTGACAGATGGGGAAATACATTCTGAATAAAATAACATACTCCATTTAACGATATTCGTAAAAGTCGGCACTTGGGCAGTGGCTAGCATGGAATGGTTGTCACGGGGCTGTCCATAGCACGGCTGTGGGGCTGGGCCTGGTGCCGAAGCAGCTATTGGCTGTCCGTATACTTTCTACTGCACCTATTCTCACTGTTATCTTGTGAGTATTTTTATCATGTTTAAAGTTGAGTTTCTTTACAGTGTAATATTTGTTTTGAATTTTTAAAATGAAAAAAAAATATTAATATTAGTGCAAGGAGCTGGAGAGCCGCATTTTGATATTGAAAGAGCCGCATGCGACTCGCGAGCCGCAGGTTGCCGACCCCCGTGGTAGGGGATTGTGTGTAAGTGGGGGGGGGGGGGGTTAAGAAAACTTGCCATAACAGGTTTACATGGAGGGATTGTGTGTGTGTGTGTGTGTATGTGTGCGTGTGTGTGTCATTACATGTTTACATTTTAAAGTTATTTTAACCTAATTTTAGCTGACATTACACACTTCTAAAAGACTATTAAAACAAGAGGATGAAGTGTGACGATACAGATATGTAACAAAGTCTAACTAGGGTCCTAGTAACGGAGATGGTGTAACAATCTAGTAGCTGTCGTTAAAAAACGTGACGCTATTTCGTAGGAACCAACGGCAGGAATAAATTCAAATTATTTTAGTTAGATGACCACGTTGGACCGTCTCCCCCCCACCCTGTTAAAATGTGATTTATAGGTGCGGTGATCTCTGGTCACATAACTCCCTCTGTGGAGCCATCAATTGAAGGCATCAGAGCTTGAACCCTGGGGAATTTAGTCGGTGTTTACATTCCAGCCTCTTGGTTAAACTTCAGACAGCGGAGAACACGTTTCAACCAGGACACAAAGGTTAGGTCAGTCGATTTAAGATTTTGGCGACACTAATGTTTTTCATGTACACACAGAGCGACATTAACTACTCACCGACACGGTTGGTTGAGCTAATGTGTACACTCTTAACGTAATGTCGACACGAAACTAAACCACTGACACATGACTTAGTCACTTAATGATTGGTAATTTCAATTCGTGAGTTGTAGAATGTCAGCATTAGGTTTATTTTAGTTAGTTGTGGTTTTGGTCAAGTTTTGACTCTTGTGTATTAGTCGACACGTTAACTAATACTTGTATCTGAATGTTAGTGTTGTTTGAAGGTTTGGATAAGGGTTGGGTTATGGTTAGTGTTTTCTGAAGGTTTGGATAAAGGTTGGATTATGGTTAGTAAGGTTTGGATAAGGTCTGGGTTAAGTTTAGTGTTGTTTGTAGTTTGGATAAGTTTGGCCGGGCTAAGGTTAATGATGTCTGCAAGATATTTGCTTCGAATACGTCCGGTTTTTTATTTCTAAAACCGTTGTTTTGTAATGACGATCCACCCCACCTCAACACATCTGTTGTCACGATGTGTAGTGGAGTTAAAGAATCGTGTATGGTTATTCATCTTAATGGATCGTATTGTTTCTTTCACACGGAAATAAATCTGATGCCGCCTTCTTCACTGAAGAAAGTTTAGTTGAGTTTAAAAATATACGCATGAAGTCCCATTACAGTTTTGAAAATCGGGTCGAAATATTATTTAAATGTCCGAAAATTATTAAAGTAAAATAAAAACATTGAAGTGGAAAAAGTAATGACAATTCGAAACGACCTATAGAATCTATTTTTAGTTACATTATTCCAAAATAGACGCATTGTATGTTTACGGCGAAGAAAACATCTTTGAAAATAAATCGACTACTGACGATTGACCGGTCTATTGTTGTTTTCATTACATATGCAGTGGGCGTATGATTGCGGTGGGCGTATGATTGTTGTGGGTGTATGATTAGCGTTAGTGGGTGGTGGTGGTGGTGGTGGGGGGGGGGGAGGTTGAACCATCTACTATCATTCTCTATAATGAACGACGAAGTAGGCGTATGATTACAGTGGGGGTGGGGCTAGAAGCAAATAATTCTTGTCCATTACTTATGAATATGGAACTCTTTCATATAATTGACATCGTTTTGTTCGATTGCCTTATTTACAAGCTCCCAACAACCCCCCCCCCCCCTCTTATACTTTATAAACAACTTGCCTAATCCTTCATTCCATTCCCTGTATTGTTGTAACCTTGATCTCACAAAAACCTGGCAATTATAGCCAAACCGCCCACCTACGTCACATCCTGGTAACTAGTTTGTTTACAGTGGCAACGACCCTTATCAACAGACCTTGACTTCATTTCTAGGAAAGTTCGAGACAGCGCTAATTAAGGTGGACTGGACAAATCTGGGCTTAAAATTGATCGTTAATTTGTTGGACTGGACAGAATTAACGTAGAAATAGTGTATTTACAGCAACTTATATCATCGCTATATTTTCGTACCCAGCAGAGATGTTACACAATTCACCTGTCAGCTAAGATGGAGTGGAATGTTAAATTAGAGAGATAATGAGCTCTTTCATAACATAGGTATAACGTGGGCTGGGGGGGGGTGGGTGGCTATAATGTAGATTAATTTGGGGTTGTCGTACTTGAACTTGAGAAAGAAACAGTGATCAATAATTAAATTAAATCTAATTAAGTTGTTTACCGCAGGCAACCTGACATCCAATTTTTAGAGAAGTCCATGTTCAGTGACTGGTGGAAAAAAGATCAGAAGAATCGTTCCCAGAAATTTGGGGGTCATAGAGTTAATTTTTGATTTGGTCGCTCTCTAGCCATTGGGGGTCATCTAGTTAATTTTTTAATTGTTCGTTCTCTGAAATTTAGGTTAGGACAATAAAGTAGGAGGTGGGATAGTGGTAGGTGGGTGGTGTAAAGCAATTAAAAAAAAGAAACTGAAACTTCGGAAGTTTTCTGGCATATAAGATTTCTTTTGTCCTAGACCTATTAATATTTTAGAAATTGCAGCTTAAAAAGCTACCGAGTTAAAAAAAAAGTCGGGATATCTAAGTTTAATAAAACTTGTTCATCAGTCCCCGTAGCGCAGTGGATAGCGCGCTGGACTTCTAATCCAGAGGTCGCGGGTTCGAATCCCGCCGGGGATGATATTTTTGTTTAAGATTATTCAAATGCACCTTTAAATTCTTTAGAACATTCTTATGTTATGTCTATGTTTTTATGCCCGTCTGTTTTAAATTGGTCGTTTGCTGAGATACTTGTCTTTTATAACTGCTAAATATAATCATTTTAAGTAATTCATCGGTTCATCGACATCATTGCAAAATATTAGTATGTCAAGTGTTAAATAAATTTACCCAGAAGCGCGCTGGACTTCTAATCCAGAGGTCGCCGGTTCGAATCCCGCCGGGGATGGATATTTTTTACTCTCTCATTTAGAGGTAGTAATGTAAACTTTCTGAATAATCGAAAGCTATTTGACAGTTTTCGCAGTTTTACAGCTCCCAACCTTAACAGAATATAAAAACGCATTGTAATCGTGTGAAAAAAATCTAAATCTAGACTTTGACACATTTTGACGTTTAATAAATTTCCGGAGCCGGAAAAACTATCCCATCCTGTCCGTCTTTCAAGATTTCTATAGAGAGATTGCACGGACAGTGCTATCACCCTAACTATTATAAAAGAATCTACGAAAAGTTCAGGGGAGATCACACTCGCTTTATTTTTCTCGATTATTGATTCCACTGACACAAATAATCGAAACATACATTGTCGCCTGAAAACTAAGTCAGAAGCTGTGAATTACTTAAATTAATCACCACCTAGATCTATTTCAGTTTTAATGACAACATAACATATGCGAACTGCGACGCAGTTTTTGAAATAGGATAATAAATTGGTCGAAAACTATTGTCAAGGTTACATCGGTTAAGAAGAAATCTGTTTTAATTTGATCCAGTTCTCGAATGTTTAAAAAAATTGTTTCACAATGAAATGTATCTATTGAGCGGGGCCTGAACTGGACATTGATGTATCGTGATGGCGGGGGGTATACCCGGGGGTACACCCGGGGGTACACCCAATACCCCGTGCACGGGCGTGGCCTGCCGGCCCCAGGGTGCATTGTACCCGATGACAGACATGTCTGCCGGCACGAACCGGCCGACACGAACCGGTTAGCCGTGCATACATCCTTCAGACGGGTCGTGTTTGCTCAGCAGTTGACGCCTGCCTGGCGTCCGTTGACGCGGCGTCAGTGCTGGACTTGGCCCTCAGTTTTTGGAGCAAGCCCTCTCAATCTCAGACAATGAAGAGCCTTGTGGTGCCAGGGACTAGACGCATGCGCTCCGGTCAGGAACGACAACTCGATGAAAATTGATTTTCACTTGTCAAAATAAAATAGCACCAAAAATATAAAAATAGATAATTTGATTTAAATGTTGAGTTTTGTTGCATTTTTTTTCACCAACAAAGTGAATTATAAGTTCTAAATCTTGTTTTTTTTTTTTTTACTTTAATTGTTAATCAAATATGATCAACTTTTTAAAACTATTATTAAAAAATATATTACTTTTACAATGTTTAATATCGCTTTAGAGGACCTTATTACACAGTTCAAACAGATTTGGCTGTGTAAGGAAACAGATCCATGCTCATCTGCTTTCCGTATCCCCGACTTACACTAGCCACCAATCAGAGTTTAATAGACACAGGGACGCCCTACTTATACGAGCGTAGAACCGAAACGTGACTTTAGCTTCAACTAACAATTGCTTTACCACTCGACCACACTATCCAATTGCCTGGTTAGCTGCACATACCATCATATCGTTCTTATTTATTTTTCCACTCAACCCATCCACCTATTTGATCTACCCATCCACCCATCTTATCAACCCATCCACCCATGTTATCAACCCATCCACCCATTTCATCAACCCATCCACCCATTTTAGCAACCCATCCACCCATTTACTTTCCTAATGCTAAACCATAATTTTGAAATAAAAATGTTAGTGGCTCTTTAAAAAATCGGACAATTTGTAAATTGTAACTTTTGGCTCTTCCGTCTCAAAAGATTGCCGACCCCTGTCCTAGACACATGAAAAGCAAAAACTATTTTTAGGAGTCGTCCATAGACGACGCCAAACTTCTAAGTGGTAGGGCGAGGGTCGGCAAGTCGGCAACCTTCTGAGACGGAAGAGCCAAAAGTTACAATTAACAAATTGTCCCATTTTTTAAAGAGCCACTAACATTTTTATTTCAAAATTATGGTTTAGGATTAGGAAAGTAAATTTGATTTTTAATTTAAAATAAATATCTTTAAATATGAAATAATATTTATTCATATAAAAAAATACACATGTTTTGCAAGAATAATAAACTTAGTAATCAAATAATATAACTATAGGACTATCCCAATTCACTTTAGAAGCTGTTAACTTTTCTTTTTCTTTCCTTATCGACATGACCTGTTCTTTTAGCATACCTTATTTTAGTCTAGTTCTTATGCCATTTTATTTTCTCCCTTTGATTATTATATATGCAATTAATGTTCATGTCTTTTGATGCTGTGTAAAATCTATCAAATAAATTATTATTACTGAATTAAAAAAAAAAAAAAAAAAAAAAAAAAAAAAAAAAAAAAAAAAACATGACCTGTTCAGAATCAGTCTTCAACATGGTAAAGTCCGACTAACAGGCTTGAATATCGGTTTGATGACCGTGTATCGGTCGCTTCTGTCCTTCTCTTCTCACCAGACTTACCCAGTGAACGCGGGTAAACTCATCCAGTACCCGGCTCAACAGTAGGAAGCTAATAATTAACAAAACTACGTCACTCACATCAAATTAATGGTTACTGACAGATAAAGGCATTCTGAATAAAATAACATTCCCCATTTAAGGATATTTGAAAAAGTCGGAACTTGGGCAGTGGCAAGCATGGAATAGTCGCAAGTGGGTTGTCCACAGCACGGCTGTGGGGCTGGGCCTGGTGCCCAAGCGGCTGTCAGCTGTCCATTTACTTTCTTCCTCACTGTTCTCTTATGAGTGTTTTATTCTGTTTAAAGTTGCGCTTCTCCTACAGTATACTTTTTTTGTGAGTTTAGAAAATGAAATAATATAGCTATCACTATTTGGGCAAGGACTTGGAGAGCTGCATCTGGACAATAAAGAGCCTCACGAGCCGCAGGTTGCCGACCCCTGGGCTAGTTTAAAGGTATGATGATCCAATGACGAGAACATTTTTTCATTTTTTTGACATGTTTGTAAAATGTTTTTTTTTTTTAAATACTTTTATTTGCAATTAAAACAAGTACATCAACATCACATTTTTTACAAAGTTTCAAATGAAAACGAAATGTCAATGGGACAGTGAAGCATTTTCTATGTAGGGAAACAAATTAAGTTGACGAGTTGAAAGAGTATTTATTTATGTACTGGTCGCAATGAGTTTTCAAAAAGGTTGCTGTGTGAAAAATGAGGGGAAAGAAACAAGATTTAGAACTTTAAATAAGTAAATGAATAGATAGTCGAAATTAATGTTGGGGTGGGCGGTGGGGTCGTTGGAACAGTTAAAGGGAAAGTGGGGTTTTCATGTCTGAGGGTAAGTGGATAGAGGGGGAGAGGGGGGAGGGGGTAGATGTGTCTGACGAGGCGTGGAGAGGGTGACTGCGTGTTTTAAGGCAAGCCAAGCGTCAAATTATGTGTTGTGTTATCTAACTGCTGAGGTGTTATTATTTATAGTGTGTGTGTGGGGGGAGGGTTTGACGAACAGATTGCTGTGTGAGCGATTTAGTGGGAGGGTGAAAGGTTGGCATGTTCAAGTCGGTGTTTATGTTTAGTTGAATGTTTAGTACCGACAGGTTAGGGGTGGGTAGGCGTGGAGTTTTATAGGTCAAAAATTGGTGTTCACATAAAAGAGTTACTAAAGTTAACGAAACAACTGTAAGTGTTAATTTGGTGATAATAAAATGAATTCAAAAAGGAGTAGGGGTCATTGGGGTCATTTTGTATGTTGTGGACCTGTTCCGAATGGGGGAGTCGCGTATGATCTAGAAAATATTTGCCGACGGCCAAATGAACACAATTAATACTGTACAATCTGAAGGTTCACATGCAATATAATTATGTATCTATCTTAACTAATGGTTTTCTATTTAGAATAAAGTAAAATAATAATTAAGATTTTGAATAAATGTTAAAGATTAGTAATGTATCTACCTAAATTTAATTTTTATAGTCAATTTGATTTATAGTTTGTATTTTAAATTTCAATACTACTGAATTTTTCTTTTGTTAATAACTTTTAGAAATCCAGTTTAAGTTGTTTCCCTTTTTTCCATTGCATTTTGAAATGTGAAGCCGAAGCTAATAAGACCTTACTATTCGTAAACTTTTCTGTTAACAATGCGATGTGTTTAAACTAAGGCGGCCAATGTCAACTCCCATTGACCCGCCAGTGACCGAAATTTTTAAATCGGACATATGCGGCTGTGTATATTAATAGCCTATATAGCTCATTACAAATTGATACGGCATTTTTAATTGCATTGGAGGGAATTCCATCCATAACTAGAATTAAGAACGAAGAAGAAGAAGCCGAAAGTTGATAGATAACTACAAATTTGATAAAATACATGAAATTTCGTCAAATTTACTGAAACAAAAGATTTTCCGGATCCGGAAAGTTAAGAACCGTTAGAATTGGTCGAAATCATGATTTAGACGTTATGCACAATTAAAATACACCCTTTTTATTCAGGATACAGTCAATAAAGAGGTGTAAAATTGTTAAAACTCTGAAATATCTGTTGATTTATCAAGCACGATTACATTACTTCCTCTATACTCTGTATTCGAGAAAGTAAAAAAGTATTTAAATTTAAAACAAAATGTTTTTGCCTCACATAAAATATGTTAATTGGTGTTGAGATTGATTTTAATTACTGGCTAGTTAAAAGTTAAAGATATGGTGAGCCATGGACAAGAAAATTTAAAAAAAATAATTCCCAACGGCCTGGCGAAAAGTAGCACTTTCTTAAAATTGAAGATTTACATTAATTTTTTTTTTCTTCTTCTTCTTCTTTGTTCTTAATTTTAGTGTTGGAAGGGATTCCCTCCAACACAATTAAGGATACGTGTCAACTGGTTATGCGCCATTGAGACCATTGACTCAGATTTCAGCCTGCTTTTCTTTTAGGATTTGCTTCCATAGCCCTTGTCTAACCAATAACAAACTACAAGGCAGCAGTTATTTGATTTTGGAGTTGTATCTCCTAGAAGAGTGGCTGTCCCAACGAGCTTCATCTGCCCGGGGGTTTTCGGTTTAGCAACCAAAGCTTTACCGATTAAACTGCGCCGACCCCTAGTAGATAGTCTGGGGTCAGCAACCTTTTGAGACGGAAAAGCCAAAAGTTACAATTACCAAATTTTCCCGGTTTTTAAAGAGCCATATTTTTTAGCGCAATTTCCATTCTGGAGAATTGCGTTTATTAACCCGTCATTTCTGGATGTATGAATGTATGAATGAATGGATGGATGTGTGTCCGCAGCTTTAAGTCGTATCTCCTCCTCAACGAAGCAATATCGAGGACTAGTTCCAAAGCAATTATGTGAAGCAAATTACGAGGATGAACATAGGCCAAAAAAATTCCGGGTTTCTTTCATGGATTTCCCGGAAAAGCCAAAAAACCTCGAAAAAAATGCAGTTTTTGGCCCATATCTCGGCAACCAGACCACTTAGTGACTTGAAACATGTACCAATCGATTCCTGCCATAATTTAGAACAATATTGCCGAAGAAAGTTTTCAAAAAATATACTTTCGTTCGGTCACAACATTTTTTTTTAATTAATTAAAATTTGGACCGAATTAGTAGGCATTTTTATCCAACCACACCACACGCGTCATCACGTTCAATAGCTGCGCCATCACGTTCAATGGCTGCGACATCACGTTCGGTAGCTAGGCGCGCAATGGTTTTTAGTCATGTTACTCTATTGTAAATAAAACATGTAAAATACTGAAATTTTTTTTAATAAAAAACGTTTTAATAACTAACCAATGGTTTTACTAACCCTGCTCTTGATTTACGCTACGACAGAGCTATTTTTGGATAACATAAGGAAATTGCGCTTAGATGTCACTAGACTTTTTAATTAACTTGTTTTCTCGATATTTGGTATTTGATTAGGATTAGGTAAATAAATTTGATTTGTCATTTAAAATAAATAGCTTTATATATGAAATAATATTTATTCATATAAAAACATACACACCTTTCGCCAGAGTAATAAAATTAGTAATCAAATAATATAACTATAGGACTTTCCCACTCCACTCTAGATGTTAATTTTTATTCTGTCTTTACGGATATCACCGGCTCAGACGGTGTCTCCCAATTAGCCAGGCAGGCCTCAACACCTCAAACGCCGACTAACTTGCTTGGATATCGGTTTGATGACCGTGTATCGGTATATTTTTGTCCTTTCGTTCTCACCAGGCTTATCTTTCACCCCACAGAACCCAGGGTAAACTCGTACCCCACCGTCCAGTACCCAGCTCGACTAAAAAACTACGTCACTCAGGTCAACATATTGATTACTGACAGATGGGGAAAAATATTCTGAATAAAATAACATTCCCATTTAACGATATTCGAAAAAGTCGGCACTTGGGCAGTGGCTAGCATGGAATGGTTGTCACGGGGCTGTCCATAGCACGGCTGTGGGGCCGGGCCTGGTGCCGAAGCAGCTATTAGCTGTCCGTATACTTTCTACTGCACCTATTCTCACTGTTATCTTATGAGTATTTTTATCATGTTTAAAGTTGAGTTTCTTTACAGTGTAATTATTGTTTTGAATTTTTAAAATGAATTTTTTTTATTAATATTAGTGCAAGGGGCTGGAGAGAAAGCTTGCCATAACAGGTTTACAAGGAGGGGATTGTGTGTGTGTGTGTGTCATTACATGTTTACATTTTAAAGTTATTTTAACCTAATTTTAGCTGACATTACACACTTCTAAAAGACTATTAAAACAAGAGGATGAAGTGTGACGATACGGATATGTTACAAAGTCTAACTAGGGTCCTAGTAACGGAGATGGTGTAACAATCTAGTAGCTGTCGTTAAAAAACGTGACGCTATTTCGTAGGAACCAACGGCAGGAATACATTCAAATAATTATTTTAGTTAGATGACCACGTTGGACCGTCTCCTCCCCCCCCCCTGTTAAAATGTGATTTATAGGTGCGGTGATCTCTGGTCACATGATTCCCTCTGTGGAGCCATCAATCGAAGGCACCAGAGCTTGAACCCTGGGGAATCTAGTCGGTGTTTACATTCCAGCCTCTTGGTTAAACTTCAGACAGCGGAGAACACGTGTCAACCAGGACACAAAGGTTAGGTCAGTCGATTTCAGATTTTGGCGACACTAATGTTTTTCATGTACCCACAGAGCGACATTAACTACTCACCGACACGGTTGGCTGAGCTAATGTGTACACTCTTTACGTAATTTCGACACGAAACTAAACCACTGACACATGACTTAGTCACTTAATGGTTGGTAATTTCTACTCGTGAGTTGTAGAATGTCAGCCTTAGGTTTATTTTAGTTCGACAGTTGCTGTTTTAGTCAAGTTTTGACTTTTGTGGACTAGTCAATACGTTAACTTATTCTCGTATCGGATTGTTAGAGTTGTATGAATGTTTGGATGAGGGTTGGGTTATGGTTAGTGTTGTTTGAAGGTTTGGAAGGGGTCGGCGAGGTCGAGTCGGTAAAGCTCATGGTTGCTAAACCGAAAAGTCTCGAGTTCGAACCCTCGGGCAGGTGAGGCTCGTTAGCTGGGGACAGCCATTCTTCTAGGAGAGACAACTCCAAAATCAAACAACTGCTGCCTTGTAGTTTGTTCTATGATGGACAAAGGCTATCGAAGCAAATCCAAAAAGAAAAGCAGGCTGAAATCGGAGTCAATGGCCTCAATGGCGCATAACCAGTTGACACGTAATCCTTAATTGTGATGGATCCATGGTCGAGTCGGCAAAGCCCATGGTTGATAAATTCGAAAAAAAGTCTCGAGTTCAAACCCTCTGGCAGATAAGGCTCGATCCCTCCCAACACTAAAAATTAAGAACGATGAAGAAGAAGAAGGTTGGATAAGGGCGGGGTAAAATTAGTGTTGTTTGGATACGTTTGGCCGAGCTAAGGTTAGTGATGTCTGCATGATATTAGCTTCGAATACGTCCTGTTTTTTAATTTCTAAAACCGTTGTTTTGTAATGATGATCCACCCCAGCTCAACACATCTGTTGTTACGATGTGTAGTGGAGTTAAAGAATCGTGTAGGGTTATTTATCTTAATGTGTCGTATTGTTTCTTTCGCACGGAAATAAATCTGATGCCGTCTTCTTCACTGAAGAAAGTTTAGTTGAGTTTAAAAATATACGCATGAAGTCCCATTACAGTTTTGATAATCGGGTCGAAATATTATTTAAATGTCCGAAAATTATTAAAGTAAAATAAAAACATTGAAGTGGAAAAAGTAATGAGAAATCGAAACGACCTATATAATCTATTTTTAGTTGCATTATTCCAAAATAGACGCATTGTATGTTTACGGCGAAGAAAACATCTTTGAAAATAAATCGACTACTGACGATTGACCGGTCTATTGTTGTTTTCATTACATATGCCGTGGGCGTATGATTGCTGTGGGCGTATGATTGTTGTGGGTGTGTGATTAGCGTTAGTGGGTGGTGGTGGTGGTGGGGGGGGGTTGAACCATTTACTATCATTCTCTATAATGAACGACGAAGTAGGCGTATGATTACAGTGGGGGTGGGGCTAGAAGCAAATAATCCCCGTCCATTACTTATGAAAATGGAACCCTATCAAATAATTGACATCTTTTTGTTCGATTGCCTTATTTACAAGCTCCCGACCCCTCTCCCCCACCCATTGTGCTTTATAAACAACTTGCTCAATGCTTCATTCCATTCCCTGTATTGTTGTAACCTTGATCTCACAAAAACCTGGCAATTATAGCCAAACCGCCCACCTACGTCACATCCTGGTAACTAGTTTGTTTACAGTGGCAACGACCCTTATCAACAGACCTTGACTTCATTTCTAGGAAAGTTCGAGACGGCGCTAAATAAGGTGGACTGGACAAATCTGGGCTTAAAATTGATCGTTAATTTGTTGGACTGGACAGAATTAACGTAGAAATAGTGTATTTACAGCAACTTATATCATCGCTATATTTTCGTACCCAGCAGAGATGTTACACAATTCACCTGTCAGCTAAGATGGAGTGGAATGTTAAATTAGAGAGATAATGAGCTCTTTCATAAGATAGGTATAACGTGGGCTGGGGGGGGGGGGGGTGGGTGGCTATAATGTAGATTAATTTGGGGTTGTCGTACTTGAACTTGAGAAAGAAACAGTGATCAATAATTGAATTAAATTTAATTAAGTTGTTTACCGCAGGCAACCTGACATCCAATTTTTAGAGAAGTCCATGTTCAGTGACTGGTGGAAAAAAGATCAGAAGAATCGTTCCCAGAAATTTGGGGGTCATAGAGTTAATTTTAGATTGGGTCATTCCCTGATATATGGGGGTCATAGAGTTAATTTTTGATTTGGTCGCTCTCTAGCCATTGGGGGTCATCTAGTTAATTTTTTAATTGTTCGTTCTCTGAAATTTAGGTTAGGACAATAAAGTAGGGGGTGGGAGGGTGGTGGTGGGTGGTGTAAAGTAATTTGAAAAAAAAAGCAACTGAAACTTTGGAAGTTTTCTGGCATATAAGAGTTCTTCATTTGTCCTAGACCTATTAATATTTTAGAAATTGCAGCTTAAAAAGCTATTAATGCGGTACGTAGAGTTAAAAAAGAAACATGAAGTCTTTATGGACAAGTTGCGATATCTAAGTGTTATAAATCTTGTACATCAGTCCCCGTAGCGCAGTGGATAGCGCGCTGGACTTCTAATCCAGAGGTCGCGGGTTCGAATCCCGCCGGGGATGATATTTTTGTTTAAGATTATTCAAATGCACCTTTACATTTTTTAGAACATTCAAAGTACACACCCTTATATAGTTCTGTTGTATAATTACATTATGTTTGCAACATGTTGTGCTGTGTGATTCTCTGATGTTATGTCTATGTTTTTATGCCCGTCTGTTTAAATTGGTCGTTTGCTGAGATACGTGTCTTTTATAACTGCTAAATATAATCATTTTAGGCAATTCATCGGTTCCTCGACATCATTGCAAAATAGTAGTATCTCAAGTGTTAAATGAAATTACCCAGAAGACATGTCCCCGTAGCGCAGGGGATAGCGCGCTGGACTTCTAATCCAGAGGTCGCGGGTTCGAATCCCGCCGGGGATGGATATTTTTTACTCTCTCATGTAGAGGTAGTATAGTAAACTTTCTGAAACATCTCCCAACCTTAATCAGAGTATAAATAAAATACTTAAAAAAAAACTTTTTAAAAAACCACGTTTTTCTTGTGGACTAAAAAGTAGAAAATAATTTTTCTTTTGTGCTTCCTCGAGCTGTGCAGATTCTTGTGATGACTGACAAAAAACGTGGGTACGTTCACCATCAAATTTCCCGACCCATCTGCCCGACCCACGTTTTTTTAAGTATTTTATTTTCTCCTTTTTAGTCCGTTGCTACACTTGAAAAACGTGGTTTTTAAAAAAGTTTTTTATATAGTTTATTTTCTACTTTATCTAATGACTTGATTAAGTATGACTTGACTAAGTGTTTATAAATACACGGACTAAAAATCTTGAGCGACCAGGATTCGAACCTGGGTTGTCGCGGCCACAACGCGAAGTACTAACCACTATACGATCACGCCGAAGTAACTGTGTCAATAGGCCTCCAGTCTTGTCGGTATCTTTAGAAATCATGTCCTCAATTTTATGGTCCTTGGGGCGTAATTAAATTAAGCTAATTACGGTCTCTAATTGCTAGTTTTTATGATTGCATCTGAAATTGTTAGGCGAAAGTAGCCTGCATGCCAAATTTCAGATCTGTAGAGCAATCAGAAGTGGGCTAATTTTCGATGTCAATTTTAACAACAAACAAATCCACAAACGCGAAGCTGAGTTAAGAAAAACGTGGTAAAAACGCGAAGCTGAGTTAAGAAAAACGTGTTAAAAACGCATTGTAATCGTGTGAAAAAAAATCTAAATCTAGACTTTGACAAATTTTGACGTTTAATAAATTTCAGGAGCCGGAAAAACTATCCTATCCTGTACGTCTGTTAACATTTCTATAGAGACATTGCACGGACAGTGCTATCACCCTAACTATTATAAAAGAATCTACGAAAAGTTCAGGGGAGATCACACTCGCTTTATTTTTCTCGATTATTGATTCCACTGACACAAATAATCGAAACATACATTGTCGCCTGAAAACTAAGTCAGAAGCTGTGTTTTATTTAAATTAATCACCAACTAGATCTATTTCAGTTTTAATGGTGACATCACATTTGTGAACTGCGACGCAGTTTTTGAAATAGGATAATAAATTGGTCAAAAACTACTGTCAAGGTTACATCTGTTAAGAAGAAATCTGTTTTAATTTGATAAAGTTCTCGAATGTTTAAAAAAATGGTTTCACAATGAAATTTATCTATTGAGCTGGGTCTGAACTGGACATTGATGTATCGTGATGGCCGGGGGTACACCCGGGGGTACACCTAATACCCCGTTCACGGGCGTGGCCTGCCGGCCCCAAGGTGCAGTGTACTCGATGACAGACATGTCTGCCGGCACGAACCGGCCGACACGAACCGGTTAGCCGTGCATACATCCTTCAGACAGGTCGTGTTTGCTCATCAGTTGACGCCTGGCTGGCGTCAGTTGACGCGGCGTCAGTGCTGGACTTGGCCCTCAGTTCTCTGAGCAAGCGCTCTCAATCTCAGACAATGAAGAGCCGTGTGGTGCCAGGGACTAGAAGCAAGAGATCCGGTCAGAAACGACAACTCGATGAAAATTGATTTTCACTTCTTAAAATAAAATAGCATTACATTTTTTAAATATAAAAATATAAAAAAATTTTTTTTTTACTTTAATTGTTAATCAAATATGATCAACTTTTCAAAAAACTATTATTAAAAAATATATTACTTTTACAATGTTTAATATCTCTTCAGAAGACCTTGATAGATAGTTAAAACAGTTGGCTAGGTAACGAAACAGATCCATGCTCATCTGATTTCCATTAAAAAAAAAAAACTGCTTTCCGTATCCCCGACTTAAACCAGGTACCAATCAAAGTCTAATAGGCATAGGGACGCCCTACTTATTCGAGCATAGAACCGAATCGAGACTTTAGCGTCAGCCAATAATTGCTTTACCACTCGACCAATTGACTGGTGAGCTGTACATACCATCATATCGTTCTTATTTATTTTTCCAATCAACCCATCCACCCATTTTATCAACCCATCCACTATTTGATCAACCCATCCATCTATTTGATCAACCCATCCACCCATCTTATCAACCCATCCACCCATTTTGTCAAACCCATCCACCCATTTTATCAACCCATCCACCCATTTTATCAACCCATCCACCCATTGCATCAACCCATCCACCCATTTTATCAACCCATCCACCCATTTTATCAACCCATCCACCCATTTTATCAACCCATCCACTATTTGATCAACCCATCCACCTATTTGATCAACCCATCCACCCATTTTATCAACCCATCCACCCATTGCATCAACCCATCCACCCATTTTATCAACCCATCCACCCATTTTATCAACCCATCCACCTATTTGATCAACCCATCCACCCATTTTATCAACCCATCCACCCATTACATCAACCCATCCACCCATTTTATCAACCCATCCACCCATTTTATCAACCCATCCACCCATTGCATCAACCCATCCACCCATTTTATCAACCCATCCACCCATTTTATCAACCCATCCACCCATTTTATCAACCCATCCACCCATTTTATCAACCCATCCACCCATTGCATCAACCCATCCACCCATTTTATCAACCCATCCACCCATTTTATCAACCCATCCACTATTTGATCAACCCATCCACCTATTTGATCAACCCATCCACCCATTTTATCAACCCATCCACCCATTTTATCAACCCATCCACCCATTTTATCAACCCATCCACCCATGTTATTAACCCATCCACCTATTTGATCAACCCATCCACCTATTTGATCAACCCATCCACCCAGTAACCTATTGATCAACCTACCAACCATATTAACAATCAATCCAACCACACAACGAACGCAGCCAACCCTCTCATGAAACCACCCAACACAAGGAAACATTTTCTTTAAAAAAAAACCTGTACTGTCAAACATGTATTGTTTAAAGTTAACGTTTTTATTTTAAATTATAATAAACATAAAATAATTATATTTACATAATTGACCTAAAATGTGTTTTAAAATTATAAAGAATGTTATTCCTTATACAATTATGAATAATGTTAGTCCTTATAAAATTATTTTCGTTAACATGCACAAATAAGCGTTTGAAAAGTGAGTTAGCAAAATATTGTGACACAAAATATGAGAAAACTTTTGATATATGATTTAAAAATGAGTTCTAAAAATATCGATTAATGGCATGTCATATTGCTCATCTTATTACGACATTGATTGAATTCTAATTTTCTAATCAATAAGGCTCATGTAGACATCTAATAAGTCAGTCTTATACCAATAGCATTGGCAACTTTAGTTGTAAAGGGACACTACCAATATATACTGAGAATTTTCTATACAGTCAGTTGCTCCCCTTCACCTTAAATGTTGTTTCCTTCCAGCAAGTAGATTAGACCTAAAGGTCTCGAGTTCGACCGCTCGGGCAAATGAGGCTCGATAGCTGGGGACAGCCACTCTTCTAGGAGAGACAACTCCAAAATCAAACAACTGCTGTCTTGTAATTTGTTTTTGGTTGGACAACGGCTTTGGAAGCAAATCCAAAAAGAAAAGCAGGCTGAAATCGGAGTCAATGGCCTCAATGTTGGGGGATACCTTCCAACACTAAAATTGAGAACGAAGAAGAAAAGAAACAGTTTCTAAAATAAAAATTGCATAAAAAAAGATAATAATTACTTCGGTAAAAATGCATGTAATAGTTTTTTTCTTTCTTTCCCTCTCTCCCCCTCTTGTGAGTAAGTTACTGCCCCAATGAGCACATCACACGTCAACCTCGTCTGACTGCGTCACATCCGGTGTGGTCAGTGGTCGGACATCGAACGTGAAATCTATGACCGGAAGTTGGCTATCACTCGGGGGCGGGGGGAGTAGATCCGACGTGTCTTGATCTGGTGGGGGTCCGCTGTGGTCCGGCCCGGGGGTGGGCTGGTCGTGGCCCACAAAGTTCTCGTTCAGAATGGAGGACAGCAGACTGGGGTCAGGTCCCGGAGCAGGGGTTGTGGGGTCAGGGGTTGTGGGGGCAGGGGTTGTGGGGGCAGGGGTTGTGGGGGCAGGGGTTGTGGGGGCAGGGGGGTTCTGGCCGTCAGGTTTTTGGGTCGAGTCCTGCTGGGGGTCTTGCTTGCCGTCTGCTTTGTCGTCTTGTTTGACGTCTGCTTTCTCTTCCGTGTTTTTGTCGTCTGCTTTAGTTTGGCCCGTGTTTTCATCTGTGTTTTCTCGACTGAAAAGTTACAAGATTGAAAAGATTTAAGAAATGTGTTATTTACAACACAATCAATAAATGCCCGCGTCGTTAAGTCGGAGCTGAGACTCACGTTATGAAAATAAAAAGGCAGATGGGCATAGTGCTGACTGAACACGTCATCACTTCATTTTGTTGTGATTAAGTAACACATGAACTCTACTTCATCTGCCCTATGGATTGTCAGGTCTGGTAGGTGATCTTTACATTTTTTAAAAATTATTTAACGTTAAAAAATCATAAACATTCGTAATTTAAGGTATTTCGTGTGTAATAGTGTGTTAAAAATAAATATACGTTCAGTGAATTAAATGTCATCATTCAGGATGAGTTCAGGTTAAGTAGTGTGTCAAACGAAGTTAAAAATACACTCCACCCTACCCTTCATCGCCTGCTGTTGCATTCTCATTCTCACTCTCTGTCGTCGTGGACTTATCGCCATCTTTCTTTTCCTTGGCGTCGCCTGCCTCGTTATCCGACAGTGTCGTGTCGTTAGACGTCATGGTCATGGGCGCCTCTAGACCGTCGGAGTTCCTCTTCTTGTAGTGCTGCGCTTCTGGCTGTAGGGGGACAGGGTCAGAGGTTAAATGTCAACCCAGGGGTGGGGAGAGGACTGGCCAATAGTTTTTTTATATGGTGTGGGAGTGTTGGGTGGATAGGGGGGATGGGGGGGGGACTAACCCATAGGTTTTATGTATTTTGTTAGGGTGTGTAGGTGTGCTGGGGGATAGGGGAGGAGTGAAGGTGTGGGATCGGGCAGTGGCGTAGCGAGGTGGGGGGGGGGGGGGGGGGCGGGGGGTGCGGACCGCACCGGGTGACACCATTTAGAGGGGTGACACCAAGGCAAAAAATAGCAAAATATATAGAGAAAAATGATAATTCCACTTAATTAAGTGATTAATTCGAGTGTTAAATAGTCTTTTTAGAGGTGCAAATCGAAAGTTTGAGCGGGGAGTGCAAATCGAAAGTTTGAGGGGGGGGGGGTGCATTATTGAAAGTTTGTCCCCGGGAAGGGTCGCTACGCCTCTGGGGGGGGGGGGGTGACATCATTAAGTGCCGCACCGGGTAACACCCGACCTCCTAGGGGTTGGGGGTGGGACTAACCCAAAGGTTTTATTTTGTTAGGGTGTGTAGGTGTGTTGGGTGGATAGAGGAGGAGTGGGGGTGGATAGGGGAGGAGTGGGGGTGGGGGTCGGGTTTTTTTTGTTGTTAGGGTGTATGGCAGTGTTGGGGGGAGTGTGGAGAGAGAAATAGACGAGGTTGATAAAACATCAACCAACATATTACTATAAAAACACTTCACATTAAACTGTGTAACTACATGAAGTGGCTTTCTCCATTCATTAAAATAAATAGTTTATCTCAAGTGTGTACAATTTGGGATCTAAAAGTCACAGAAAAGGGGATTTGTTTCCTGGTGTAGTAAAACAATAAATTTAATTTGAAACACGTTATATACTTGTCAATCCATTATAACAATGTTGCTGTTCAAAGAAGTCTGCTAGCAAAACTTAGTTTGGATTTTCGAATAGACTATGAAACGTAAATTTTCTAATCTTCAGAGTTCACATGTTTCAATGACTGTGGTATACACGAGGACAGTGTGGTCGGCACTATGCCAGTTGCCTTAGTTTCCCTAATCTGAGTCAGGTACCCATCACAGCTGGGTGGACTCCGGACGTCCAGCAGACTCGATAGAGCCTGGGACCCGAACTCGAGACCTTTGAATTAGAAGTGTGAGTTCTATCACCCGACCGGTCTCCAAAGAAGAAGAGTAACGTCTACAATTTTAAAAACATATTAAAATCTTTTCAAAAATCTTAAAATAGTATCCACCCACACGTCATCAACTGACGCCGCGTCAGCAAATCATGACTCCACTACGGCGCTAAAGCTACTTACGTCCGACTGGCTGACGGCTCTCCTCCTCGCGAGAATCCTCGGCATGAACACGATCATGAGGATGGCGTAGAGCAGGAGGAATGCTAGGGACAAGGATACAGCGAAGGCCAGGACGCCATATTTGCCGAAGTTGCTGGGCTTGGGCGTCGTGCAGGGGGTGGTGGGCTTCGTAGATGGCTCCCCATCGTCATCCTTAGGTGGGGTGGCGGGCGTTGTGGATGCCTCCCCACTGATATCTTGAGCCGTGATAGTGGGCGTTGTGGATACCTCCGTACTAACATCCATAATTGTGATGGTGACATCTACTGTTGTAGAAGGAGACGAGCTGGTGTTGCGCGACTCTAACACAGAGCTTGATGAAACGCTATCGCCATCATCTCCTGAATGTCCAGTGCTGTTTATACCCGCATCTCTTCTGTACCTCAGATCAGAGGTATCTCATCGCCCAGCTCTGGTAGTGTATCGTGAAAATCGTTGATCTCCACGTCACTGTCGTTCAAGGCATCAAAGTTCGTGTGGCTGACGACATGTTCCCCCTGCTCTGATGCCTGAGTTTTAGAGGTCCCGCCGTCCTTCTCTGAGGCCAGACTTTCACTTCCGGGTTCCAATGCGTTGTCATGGTAACCCAGCGGGACCTCCCGCCCGGTATTCCCGGAAATTTTTTCCGCCAGTTGTTTGTTCCACGCCAACGCTTCCAGCAGCTCCATGTCGGCGTAGTCGTTGGTACCGTCGTCAGTGTCGTCAACCAACGGGTGTGTGACGTCAGTGTCGTCAACCAACTGGTGTTTCTCGTCTGTTTCATCTGTCATCGGGTGTAAAGCACGCTTGACGAACGGGTCGTCCCTGGGTTGGGTGGGGTCATTAACCCCGGGTTGGGTGGGGTCATTAACCCCGGGTTGGGTGGGGTCATTAACCCCGGGTTGGGTGGGGTCATTAACCCCGGGTTGGGTGGGGTCATTAACCCTGCGTTGGGTGGGGTCATTAATCCTGGGTATGTTCTCCTTTTTGTCTTTATAACTAACATCGAACGTTGATTCTTCTGTTGACGAATATGATAAACAATAAAATAAATACTTCTTTTCTCGAAATTTGTTAAAAAAATAAAAAATAGATTCAATTGTGTGGATTTTGTGTATTATTTTCAAAAAAAGTTCAATTGGCTTTAAAAACTTCAAATAACAGTACACATATTTAAAAATACCGTAATTATATTTTTTGATGAATTTCTGTGAAATGGTGACGCCTGACCTTGAACTTACCATACACGTAAACATCAATCGCCCTCCTCTGCACCACTTGACCGTAGCGTGCCACGGTACACACGTAACTTCCGCTCAAATACGTATCCGCGCCGGTTATAACCAGTTTGTTAAGTTGTCCGTTAGTTAACAATTGGGAAAAAATTCTTGAAAAAAAAAACAATTTAAAAAATTGAATTTTACAGAAAAATTAGCTCTCAAATTATTTTCCTGGAAAACTCTTTAAAAAAAATTGGAATAGTGTGCAGTGCAAAATGTGCAGTCTTTTAAAATTGTATTCATGCATACTCTTTGATTCTTAATCTAAACCAGCTCTAATCCTATCACTAGCTATATCTAAACAATCAAACCCAAGCTAGTTAAAACACTAAGCCAAACATCCCCGCTCTTTTCCGAGTCAATCAAATGGTGTAAAATCTGTTTTTGGCTTTACAATCGTGTATTTTGTTTCTGTTGATTTAGGATAGATAAACTTTTTTGTTTACCCACCTATGAGGGTGGGGACCAATTTCGTTGCCCCGGGGGTCCGTCCACGTGACTGTGATATCGTGTGTGCCGTAACATGAGGCGTCACAGAGCACTGAGCCTGTGTCCCCCTTCAGTAGCACCAGGGTCGTCTCTTGGGTGTGGAGGTCAAGGTCACAACGTTTGGAGGCACAGCCGAGATCTGTGGAGAGGGTTGGGAACCTGTTAAGGTTAGGTGGTGTGTGTGTGTGTATGTGTGTGTGTGAGTTGATCGGGTTTAGGTGTGTTAGTGTGTGGGTGTGTGTGTGTGTGGTTAGGTTGGCTTGTGAGTGGACAGGCTAGGATGGTCTTGGTGTGTGTGTAGGGGGGGGGTGCTGATCCGTTCTAGGTGTGCTAGTATGTGGGTGTGTGTGAGTCTGGTCAGGTTGGCTTGTGAGTGGACGGGCTAGGATGGTCTGGGTGTTTGTGTGTGTGGGGGGGGGGGGAGGAAGGGGTGTATGTGCTGTGTTTTGGGGTGTGAGTGGCGTGCGGGTATGTGGATGTGTGATGAATGGATGTGTAGGCATTATTGTGTATGGGAGATTGCTGCGTACTTAATTTAGCTGGAGGGTGTAGAGGTATGTGCTTACATTGACTCATGTCCACATGTAAGAGTTTTATTTTATTATCTCTTGGCCGAATCTTAGCTAGGCGGTAGGAGTTAAAAGAAAAGGGGTTAGACCTTGTCTTCAAGTGAAAGGATTTCATACTTCCCTTATAAGGAATATTACATCTGTTTTAAATACTGTAAGGATTTTAAAATCTTCCAATAGACACCGTATGATTGTTTGTTTTTGTTATACTTAATAACTGGTTAAGAGAATACAATATATCAATGTTGTATCAGATTGCGGGAACAATACTTCATACACATGTTAGTGCTTCATGCAATTCTGTTATAGATGCATGTGTCTTGGCTATATAATATAGGGGGTGGGATGGTGTTCGATAAAATCGTCATGTAGTGGTGGTGGTGGTAGGGAAACAGTTTTACAACGTTGTAATTTTGTATTTAAAATTTTGTATTTAAAATTTTGTATTTCATTGTATGTACCCTTCAATGTAAAAACGGAATACCGTTTGCTATCACAAAAAATATGTAAACATATAATCCGTATATGTAAACATTTAATCCATATATGTAAACATATAATCCATATAAGTAAACATATTATCCATATATTATGGAAACATGTAATCCAGTGTTGCGATATGGATTAGATGGGCTTCTAATGTATGTGCATAAATAGATCTGTTGATTCCTGGTATGGCAGAAATTAAATTAATGCGCCGCATTAAACAATCGTTGATTACTTTCTACCGTCACTTTAACCTAGGCTAACAACGTTGAAAACAGATTTTTTAGTAGCCTAAAAGTAACCAGGGTCGATAGTAGCCTTTTCTTGTATGCTACCTTTAACTTTAGCACATAAAGACATGACATAAACTATACACCTCCCCTCCCATTTTGTTAGCAAACATGTAGATCTACATAGACATGTTAGATCACTTCACCAAACAAATCGCGGCAACACTGTTTTAAAAAAACCCCTTCATTAACACATGCACGCACATTCTCATTGAACGACATACATCAAGTATATGAGGAGATTTGAAGTACAGCTAATACGTCGACGCTAAACTTATGTTTTTGTCTATCTTGATAATCTGTTATCTCGACTTAGTTTTCGGCTATCTAGATGATTTGTAATCTGGACTTAGTTTTCCGGACACCTACGCCGTCTACACACACGTCAACAGACTAGAAACGGACGCCAGATGACACTTCAATGTGAGCAGAATTAAAAAATTAAGTATGATCTGCACGCCAATTTGTCGCCAATCCTCTACAGTTACGTATATATTTTACAGTATAATGAATGAAGCGACAAGCAGCGAAACGTACAGCCAAGAACCCAACCCAACTACATCCGTCACTGTTGCAAACTGTGTCTCTCTTGTGGCAAGTGCAAGTGCGTGCATGAACGTTTTGTTAAATGGCGTGTAGCGTGTTGTTTTAGTGTGTCAGCACGTGAGCTCAGTGAGGATGTTTTGTTGGTCACACACGGTTAACGAGTGGGAAAGCGATTGTGTTACGAAAGTGATTGTGTTATGAAAGTGATTGTGTTATGAAAGTGATTGTGGTGAGAAAGTGATTGTGTTATGAAAGTGATTGTGTTATGAAAGTGATTGTGGTGTGAAAGTGATTGTGTTGTGAAAGTGATTGTGGTGTAAAAGTGATTGTGGTGTGAAAGTGGTTGTGGTGTGAAAGGGATTGTGGTGGGAAAGTGATTGTGGTGAGAAAGTGATTGTGTTGTGAAAGTGAGTGTGTTGTGAAAGTGATGGTGGTGTGAAAGTGATTGTGTTGTGAAAGTGATTGTGGTGTCAAAGTGATTGTGGTGTGAAAGTGGTTGTGGTGTGAAAGTGATTGTGGTGTGAAAGTGATTGTGGTGTGAAAGTGGTGTGGTGTGAAAGTGATTGTGGTGTGAAAGTGGTTGTGGTGTGAAAGTGATTGTGGTGTGAAAGTGATTGTGGTGTGAAAGTGGTTGTGTTGTGAAAGTGGTGTGGTGTGAAAGTGATTGTGGTGTGAAAGTGATTGTGGTGTGAAAGTGATGGTGGTGTGAAAGTGATGGTGGTGTGAAAGTGATTGTGGTGTGAAAGTGATTGTGTTGTGAAAGTGATTGTGTTGTGAAAGTAGCTGTCTATTGACTGTCCCTATACTACTTGTGTATGGACTGTTTTAGTATAACGTGTCATGTCCTCTGATATAACATCTACTAATGTCATCAACCATCTCATCGTCATCCTTGTCATCCTTTGTTCTTACCCCTTGTCCCCCCCCCCCCCCCCCCATGGTCGCGCCTCGTCTATTGACTAAAAACACAGGCAATCGCTACTCTACTGAAATAGTTGTTGAGATGAGATTTAGAACAAACCCCTTGAGACAGCAAAAAAAGATTTATCTGCGTCTACTTACAAAAAAATCCTGCGAACTCTAGCACGAAAACTACAAGACTAGCACGACTGAGGTGTTTCATCTTTTAATCCTAGGTAGGTTGAGATTATCGTAATCAGCTCACTGCTCATCCACCAGTTGGGATTATCACACAACTGACGTCTGTTTCAAACCATCCACACGACCAACACGACAGTCAGCCCATCCAAACTCAAGTGGTTGCCTGTCAGGATGTCAACTTCTCCGTTTTTTTAACAAACGTCCAAGTATGTTAACAGTACTCACACGAGAGTCCATGCATTGTTAGACTGGTCGCTGTTGAACAACATCTAACCTACTTCAGTTCAAATCATTACCAGGCAATTGTTTAAAGCTGAAGTGTTGGGAAATTTCTGCAACTAAAAATGGAATACGTTATTCTAGGGTTGTGATACTGTGCTGAGAGTTGGATTGAGACCCACGCATTTTTTAAGTGACATGCTAGCTTCTTCCTGCTAGGGTGCATCAAATCATGGGAACAGCTTGCTTGTCAGTGTGTTCGTTACAAATGTATATAACTTAATCAGAGGCGTAGCGAGGGGGGGGGGGTGACACCATTTAGGGGGGTGACACCAAGGCAAAAAAATAGCAAAATATATAGAGAAAAACTTGAGGGGGGAGGGTGCAAATAGAAAGTTTGAGGGGGGGGGGGGAGGTGCAAATAGAAAGTTTGAGGGGGGTGCAAATCGAAAGTCTGAGGGGGGGGGGGGGTGCAAATTAAAAATTTGAAAGTTTGTCCCCGGGAAGGGTCGCTACGCCTCTGGGGGGGGGGGGGGGGGGGTGACACCATTAAGTGCCGCACCGCACCGGGTGACACCCGACCTCGCTACGCCACTGAACTTAATCTAACAGTAGGGGACAGAACAGGTTCTTGTTAGTATGTTAGTGTGTTCGTTACAAATGTATGTAACATACATCTAACACCGTAGTCTGTGGCTGACTTTTAGGGTACACAGTACATCTATGATAAAAGTGTTTTATAGAGTGTGTGAGTTTTTGCGTGTTGTTGTGTGTGAGAGCATGTACATGCGGTATGTGTGTGTGTGTTTGTGTTTGTGTATGTGTGTGTGTGTGTGTGTGTAAGTGTGAGACAAAAACATTTAAAATAGCTATTTGTGAATAGATATACACACATTAAACTTGTAGCTAGGTCATAATTTCCTGTCTGCAGGCCAAAGTTAGACGGGAATAGATTGTGGGAGTTGACAGTTTGGCCATACTTCTCCGTTTTTTTCTGCCCCACTCAACCTACTAGAACATACAATTTAACTCAGTTCACACCATTGAAGGGTGTTGTTGCATCAATTCACTTCCTAGTTAATTAAAAAATATACCGCCCTTGGGTCATGGAACGATATAAGCTAATTTTATTTTCTGGTTAACATTTCAACAATAAGTGGATTTATTGGGAAAGTACGAGAACCAATACTTGAGCAGAGGGAATCGTGATAGTTCGAGAAATCGTGTCCATCGTGAGTAGCATTCATCGAACACCTGCTCTAGAGGCTTCAGTAGGAAGGGAATCAGTAGTGTGTTGACTCATGGGAGGTACCAGAATATTCGAAATACTCCCAGACCCGACTAGTGGTGCAAAATTTTTGAAAACACTCGGAAACAGAAGCTGAAAAACATTTTAAATCTTCAGGAACCTGGTTTATTAGTAGTAGCGTAATTTTACTAATTTTACGTAAGCATTTGCCTATTTGTTTGTCTGTCCGTCCGTCCGTCTGTCTGTCCGCCCGCCCGCCGGTCGCCTGCCCTTCTGTCTGTCTGTCTGTCTGTCTGTCTGTCTGTCTGTCTGCCTGCCTGCCTGCCTGCCTGCCTGCCTGCCTGCCTGTCTGCCTGTCTGCCTGCCTGTCTGTCTGTCTGTCTGTCTGTCTGTCTGTCTGTCTGTCTGTCTGTCTGTCTGTCTGTCTGTCTGTCTGTCTGTCTCTCTGTCTGTCTGTCTGTCTGTCTGTCTGTCTGTCTGTTTTTATAAATTTGAGGTTTTTGCCTGAAAAAAAAACAAACAAATGAAAGAACAAAATATAGAAAACAAAATTTGACGTTTATTAAATTTTAAATTTACAAATATTAATTCCACCCCACAGAATTTTTTTCAAAATTACCACGTAACGCGCATAATATTAGCTCGGTAAACTAGAAATGGTCATCACAATGTTGTTTTAAATTGAGGTAAGCATTAATCTATATATATAATTCTCCTCTTCGAGCCGTTAGAAAACAAGCTGCAAACGCTCTCCCTACCTCCCCACCCCTACATGGTTTTAGTGAGCTGTGTTCACTCAAAATGTTTACAAGAAGAGCCAACGATTTTAAACGTAGGGGGGGGGGGGGGGAGGAGGGGGGGGAGGGAAGGAAGGGGGGGGGTTATGGTCCTTAACGAGCTACTTATAGTGTTTTAAAGAAATATTTTCAGTGTCAGCGTTGGTACTGTCGAATTCACAAATTATGAATTATTGAAAATTAGAAACAACTAAATAGCGGCGTATGTTATGCCGCGGGCCGGCTCGTATTTATTAATACAATAGCGTTTGTAAATACATTTTATTTAGCTCAAGGGAAATAATCAAATTTAATTACTGTTGAAAAGTTATCGGGAGTCGTAGTCCTTGACAAACAAAACTTCAAGGAAAGCTAACTTGCTGATTAACATAACCCCTATTACATTAATACGAATAGAAAGTCCAAGAAAACTTTTCAATAACGAGAAAAGTGTTTGATCTCTAAAATTTAAATATAACTTTGCATAAAGTACCAAAGCCATTTAAAATGCTTGTGTTTCCTTCTTCAAAAACAATTTTTTTCGCTCCTAGCAGAACTGTACCTAGCAGCACTGTACCTAGCAGCACTGTACCATATAGGCCATTCAGTGATAGGACTATGGTTCTGATTGGTTAGGTGTATCAGCAAGCTATATAACATCATTTGAAAACTTGTATGCGTGAAGATGGAATCAAAGAGTAATCATTACTTCGATTTTACAATTTCCTTGTACGTTGTTTTACAAAAACTTTAGGTAATATTCGAACCTAGTGAAGGAAATAAAGCGTCAATGTTTATGGAGTATTTTATGCAGATTTTAGAATTTATTAATTATTTAATTTTTGGTGACCATTCAATGCTTTTTAATCAGACAAACAAAATGACAATTAAATAAAATCAGGTTATTTAATATAATTATCTTATCAAAATTCTAATGATAGAACAATGCCAAATTAAATTATTAGTACTTCACACGATCTAGAACTAGTTAGAGTACCTTAAAAGATCTCAAATTTTAATATTTTAGCGTACCTCCCAAGTATCGAGGGCTAGGGGTAATGAAGTAACATTGGCTGTTGGATAGATTTTGGTGTGTTGCTGAGGATCAGACCACAGAGAGAAGAAACAGCTGTTGGGTTGTTCTAGTATCATTACTGCTCATCTTGGTCCTTATTAGAGTCGTTGTTTCCTTGTTGACGCTTGTGATCCCATCTAGTTGTAGGTTCCTGGGATAACGTGTGCTGTTAGAAATTTGAGAGCTAGTTCGACTGCAGTTGGCGATGTTTATTGGGTTTAGAAGTTTCTCATTAAGATTGTGTTGTGAAACACAACCACGCCTTTAATGGTGATCTAGGGCGTCGCGCAACATATAAGACGAACAACCACAAACGGCATCCAAAACATAAGACTAAATAAAACAAACCCTCACCTGCCTGAAGTCGGAGCTTTTGGAGTTTGCAATTATTACCCTATAGCCAAACCACGCCGCCCCCTCTCAACTTTTTGTATTGTATGTTTAACATCTTCAAAGCTGTACACTTATTTTATATTTAATTTGTTTTTTTTAAAGATTTTATTTATTTATTTAAATATATTCGTACACAGTTTGGTTAGCTTTTATTCAATGTTTCCAAGTAAAATGGAAAACAAATATGTGACTCTTTAAAACACCAACTACACGCACAGTCTAGGTTACATCCCTGTTGGTGTTATAACACATAGTGTAGTATTTACTTTTCTATTACTTTAGACAAAGCGTCCACAGAAGTATTCATCAACATTTTCCCCTTTCGTGTCCACGACACGTGGGGTATATGCAGTAGACAACGGGATACAAAGAATGGTGTGGTCAGCACTTTACCCAGCAGCCTTGTTTCCCTAGCGTGACTCACGTACCCATCATAGATTGGAGTTGGTTTCCAGTACCCATGATAGATTGGAGTGTTCAGTCCTGCAGTCTCGAACCCGGGATCCGAACTCGAGACTTTCGGGTTAGCAGTTCGTGAGCACCACCACCCGACCTCGCCATACATAAAATTGTATTAGTTTACCATTTTAGTGACTGTAACATTTTAGTGAATGTAACATTTTAGTGACTGTTAAGGGGTCGGCGTAGTCGAGTCGGTAAAGCTCATGGTTGCTAAACCGAAAAGTCTCGAGTTCGAACCCTCGGGCAGATGAGGCTCGTTAGCTGGGGACAGCCACTCTTCTAGGAGAGACAACTCCAAAAATTAAACAACTGCTGCCTTGTAGTTTGTTCTTGGTTGGACGTCTGTGTTAGGGCCCCCATTGAGAAGATGTCCTGTGGTTTTCCTCTGGCACTCCCTGGCCTCAATGGTGCAAAACCAGTTGAAACGTAACGCTAAATTGTGTTGGAGGCGTGGTCGAGTCAGCAAAAAGCTCATGGTTGATAAATTCGAACAGTCTCGAGTTCAAACCCACTGGCAGATAAATCTCGATCCCCTTCAACACTAATAATTAAGAACGAAGAAGAAGAAGAAGTGACTGTAACATTTTAGTGAATGTACCTACACGATTATTATACCACCTGACAAATTGTTTAACAACGAAAAAATCCTTTGATCCTACAATTTGAACAAATTTTATTAAATCTTAATTTTTGAACACGCAACAACAGGTCCCACAAGGCAATAAAGATTGAACTGCAACAAGCTGTTGTTTCACTTAATGGTGAGGGTGATTCAAAATGCTGTTAGCAACTCAGCACGTTAGTACTGGCAAACTTTAAAGCCTATTCAAGTTGTAACAGATGTCTATTAAATCTAGAGAATTAAAATAAAATAACTAGAACAGCATTTAAAATAACAAATTGCTTGTCCTTTCAACTTTTGCAATTCGGCTGTTTTCAAACCTTGAATTTTGTGCAGTCACCGTAATAATAAGTGGGTACTAGGTACTCATGCTAGGCTTTTACATATATATATATATATATATATATATATATATATATATATATATATATATATATATATATATATATATATACATATATATATATATACATATATACATATATATATATATATATATATATATATATATATATATATATATATATATATATATATTACGAATTAAGCAGACAAAATATTGAAGACAATATATCTTACTGACAAATGATCTCAGGACAAAAGATATGAAGACAAATTGTATCAGGACACATTTTATATTAGGAAAAGCGATATCGTGGGCAAATGATCTCAAACAAAATATCTCACAGTAAAATATGTATAGTATTTAGAATGATTTAAGTCGATTTTAGCATTAAAAATGATTGACTTATGGGTTTAGCATGATCCCCATCAGCAATGTCAAGTGTAAGGCCCCTATCTGTAACTTGTGCAGTGTGTGCCCCACTAGCAATGTCTAGCACCAGGTCCCCAAATCTGGGCCCCCACTAGCAATGTCTATCGTGAGGCCCCATTAGAAGTGTTGTCTTTAGCAGGGCCCCCACTAGCAGTGTCTGGCAATAGGCCCCCATCTGTAACGTCTGTGTTAGGGCCCCCATTGAGAAGATGGTCTATGGTTTTCCTCTGGCACTCCCTGCCTTTAGCCACGTAATACTTCAAGAACGCCCTGGTAGCGTTGTAGCCCCTCTGTTAACAAGAGACAAAACAATACATTTACAATCTCTCTAATCGATAGTTCGATACACTAGCAACTGCTGGCTGTGAAAGTAAATGTCCAACGCCCTGCCCTGAAATACAACTGAATAAAGTAGGTAATCAACTTGCTAAAAACACGACAACCATTTTAGGTGTTGAGTTTGTCAATGCATCTTGTTTGGAGAGGTAGAAATGTTTTTAATAAATAATTCTAAACGTGTTACCTATAATTCTATTTAGCTTTGCTAAACCAACTTTCGAGATTATTTAGTGATATTCATACACTGTGTTAGTTCATTAGGTCTGTCAGCTAAACTTTTAGCATACGATTAGCATATAATTATGTTCGTATATTTAGGACATGACTGTAATACAAAGGTTGATCTCTAATGACATTATAAAATGTGAACTTAATTTTTTTACACGCTGCCATACCTGTAGGAGGAACTTTTTATCTGCCTCTTCCAGGGCATAATCCGAGGTCCCGATATGCCCTGTGTTGATGCCCACTGTCCTGAAGTCATCAGTTTCCTGGCGTGATGAAATATGCCAAATTTTTGTGCTGAGCTCATCATATTTTTAAAATATACATTTTGTAGTTGAACAAAATGTGTGAACATTTTGAAAATCAGATTGAGCATTTTGAGAATTAAATATAACATTGAATATTTTTTAGAATTAGTTTGATGACATCGCTTACACTCGTCTCTAAATTAGGAGTTTACTACTCGTTACGCCCAAATCAAACTACTGACCACCTGCCCAATACAAAAAAGCAATAGCCGACCCTAAGCAATACGAAAGCTATATCTGACCTTAACAAAGACATATTTGAGGTTGATACACATCGTGTCAATCAGAGCTGATAAAAAATCGCCCAAGTTCTGGACGTCTCTTCTTCCAAATCCCTGGAACCTCGTCTGGAAATTTTATACGATTTCTTTATATGGTTCGTATGTGTAGGGGGGGGAGGTGGGGTGTGGAGGTGGAAATGTTATAGTGGTCAGGGTATATAATCCATGTTATAAATAATAAATACTCTCACAAAACAAACAAAATAAAGAAACAAAAATTTCCTACCAGAAACCGGATTCCTTGCTCTTCAATAAATTGGATCAACTCCCGAAGCGCTATCTAAAACAAGATCAATTCAAATTTATGAGCAAAATGAACATTGTTTGAACATCATTTAATACCAAAACGGTACAATAGACAAATTCTAAAAGTAAACAACTTATTCAGCTTGCGGCCTGAGCACCTACAAGTAGGCCTACCTACCAGACCGTCCGGTCCAATTACCCACTTGACCGTCCGGTCTAATTACCTACCTGACCGTCCGGTCCAATTACCTACCTGACCGTTCGGTCAAATTACCTACCTGAACGTTCGGTCAAATTACCTACCTGACCGTCCGGTCCAATTACCCACCTGAACGTCCAATTACCTACCTGACCGTCCGGTCCAATTACCCACCTGACCGTCCAATTACCTACCTGACCGTCCGGTCCAATTACCCACCTGAACGTCCAATTACCTACCTGACCGTCCGGTCCAATTACCCACCTGACCGTCCAATTACCTACCTGACCGGCCCGACAATTGACTTACCCGCCCATTCTCGTCGTTGTCTAAAATGTCGAACGCCGCATCCACCCCCACATCCTCTCCGAAAAGAATCCTGGCATCGTCTTCAGAAAACACAGTTCTCTGGGGAAAAACAACGCAATCAACGCCTGCACACTCGATAGTTGAATATTGCTACTTAAAAAGACACAAAGAAACAAGGTACCAGCACCTTAAAAAAACATGAAACCTATTAGACAAAATATATTTGCAACTGTCTTCGGCCAAGAAACCATGAACCTCAACAACCGTAGACCTGCATCATACGATCCTAGAAAATTTCGCTGTCTCCTAGAATATAACGTTACTGAACACAAAAAGCAAACAAACAAGATTAAAAATAGATTTGTGTAAATTAGCATATAAAAGAATTCCTTACGTCTTCAAGTGCATCCTGTAGTTCGTGTTTGTCAATAAATTCATTGTCGTCTAAATTGTGCTTGTTTAGGGCCTGTAGGGGTAATGGTTGAGGATTGTGGGTTAGGGTTAGAGTTCAACACAAAATGATCCTACTGGTAAAAGGACTATGGCGCTATTTAAAGTGATGACTCTATACAAATAGTAGTGGAAGTGTGTGTGTGTGACTAGTGTGAGTATAGATGTGAGTGTGAAGGTGTGTGGGTGTGAGTATAAATGTGAGTGTGAAGGAAGTTGTGAGTGTTAATGTGAGTATTAGGCTTGTGTCTGCGTACATGTGGATGTAAATGCGAGTTTAAGGCCGTTGTTCTCTAATGGTATTTGATAATGTTACCAAACCAGCTACAGTAAATTCTTACAAACGGGACGGGGCACTTATTGTGGTTGCTACGGTTTACTAGTGAATCAAAAGCTGTTAAGCCAAGGATATCTATACTCTAACCATTTGTTAGAAGACAAACTCGAATTTCTTACTGGCCTGTATCTACTTCCTACCACCCCCCCCCTAAATATTCCCACTGGACTATGAACTCAAAAATTGTCTCTTTAAACCGGTCAGCTAGTTTAGGCCCCGTGCGATTTACCCTATATTTATATCTTGTAAATGGTTGTCCCCATGATTGTACTTGTAAAATGTTACACCCTATTCAGTGTTCGACAAAGAGCATATAGGGAGCCAGCCCAATCTCTCGCGTTCACATTTATATATCCCAAATTATCAGATATGTGGATCTTAAAACCTCGACTTAATTAAATTCAAACATTGAACCATAGCAAATAATCTTTTAACGTCACAATTCAAAAGTTTACACAAAACCAAACCAAACATTGAACCATAGCAAATAATCTTTTAACGTAACAATACAAAAGTTTACACAAAACCAAACCAAACGTTGTCCCATCAAGCCCTGACCTTCATGAAATTCTCCACGGCCTTGACGATTCGTCTGTGTTCACGGTCAGCTTTTCCTTTGGCAGATTTCTTCTTCTGGTTCAAGCTGGGCAAAACACATTTTGGGGGAAAGCGGGTCATTCGAAACCACTAAATATTAATTTAAAAAAATACTTTAATCTATCTTTATGTTTGTTATTATGTTTTTGTTTGTGTGTATGTCTGTGTTTATGTTTGTGTTTTTGTTTGTTTGTGTTTGTGTCTGTTTCTCTGTACTTGTGCCTGTGTTTGTAGTTTTGGTTGTGGTTTTTGTTGTCGTTGGTTGTAGTTATGGTTAGCTTTACCTTTAGGTTTAGAGGGATATTCATTTCTTCAAACGCCTGTATTCGTATATAGAAATTAAATTTGAAATATAATATACTTAAAAATACCAGGACAGCGACTGGTACACGCTGCTTAATAAACACACAACTTCCTGTCCTTAACAGAGAAATTTGTCACAACGGCCAGTGCAGGGCCTGGCCGGGAAGGCTGATACTTTATGATTGAAACTAATTCATTTCAACACTTGAATAAAACAGAAGATCTCATGTACATTGTCAAACAAGGGAAAGAACTCACTTAAACAATTTTGTTTGTTTACTTGGAGTTGCTGGTTCGTTACAGCCGTATCTGTGTTCTAGTCTGTACCGCATGACCTCCAACTCGATGTCATCATACTGGGGAAAACATGACATTTTACTCATCAAACTTGGAAAACCACATTTTACTGAGAAAACTTGGACAAACATCACATTTTACTCATCAAACTGGAAAAAACATCATATTTCACACTTTTAACTGTAATAAACATTACATGTAACTGTTTTTTAAAACTAATGCCAAGTTTTGCGGTTTACAATTCTTGATTTAAAATACGACGACCGTATGCAGCCCTCTGCGTGTATTAGAAAGTAATAAACTAATCGACCTACCACATGAAATCCCACTGTATTTTACTGGCAGGTTTAAATGTACCATCTTCCTACCATAGGAAATCCCACATTACATCGACCTACCACAAGACATCCCACTGCATTTGGCTGGTTTAAATGTAACATCTACCTACCACAAGAAACCCCACTGTACATCTACCTACCACAAGAAACCCCACTGTACATCTACCTACCACAAGACACCCCACTGTACATCTACCTACCACAAGACACCCCCCAGTACATCTACCTACCACAAGACACCCCACTGTATTTGGCTGGTTTAAATGTAACATCTACCTACCACAAGAAATCCCACTGTACATCTACCTACCACAAGAAATCCCACTGTATATCTACCTACCACAAGAAACCCCACTGTACATCTACCTACCACAAGACACCCCACTGTACATCTACCTACCACAAGACACCCCCCAGTACATCTACCTACCACAAGACACCCCCCAGTACATCTACCTACCACAAGACACCCCACTGTATTTGGCTGGTTTAAATGTAACATCTACCTACCACAAGAAATCCCACTGTACATCTACCTACCACAAGAAATCCCACTGTACATCTACCTACCACAAGAAATCCCACTGTACATCTACCTACCACAAGACACCCCACTGTACATCTACCTACCACAAGACACCCCACTGTACATCTACCTACCACAAGACACCCCCCAGTACATCTACCTACCACAAGAAACCCCACTGTACATCTACCTACCACAAGAAACCCCACTGTACATCTACCTACCACAAGAAACCCCACTGTACATCTACCTACCACAAGAAACCCCACTGTACATCTACCTACCACAAGAAACCCCACTGTACATCTAACTACCACAAGAAATCCCACTGTACATCTACCTACCACAAGAAACCCACTGTACATCTACCTACCACAAGAAACCCCACTGTATTTGGGTGGTTTAAATGTAACATCTACCTACCACAAGAAACCCCACTGTACATCTACCTACCACAAGAAACCCCACTGTACATCTACCTACCACAAGAAACCCCACTGTACATCTACCTAGCACAAGAAACCCCACTGTACATCTACCTACCACAAGAAACCCCACTGTATTTGGGTGGTTTAAATGTAACATCTACCTACCACAAGAAACCCCACTGTACATCTACCTACCACAAGAAACCCCACTGTACATCTACCTACCACAAGAAACCCCACTGTACATCTACCTACCACAAGAAACCCCACTGTACATCTACCTACCACAAGAAACCCCACTGTACATCTACCTACCACAAGAAACCCCACTGTACATCTACCTACCACAACACACCCCACTGTACATCTACCTACCACAAGAAACCCCACTGTACATCTACCTACCACAAGAAACCCCACTGTACATCTACCTACCACAACACACCCCACTGTACATCTACCTACCACAAGAAACCCCACTGTACATCTACCTACCACAAGACACCCCACTGTACATCTACCTACCACAACACACCCCACTGTACATCTACCTACCACAAGAAACCCCACTGTACATCTACCTACCACAAGAAACCCCACTGTACATCTACCTACCACAAGAAACCCCACTGTACATCTACCTACCACAAGAAACCCCACTGTACATCTACCTACCACAAGAAACCCCACTGTACATCTACCTACCACAAGAAATCCCACTGTACATCTACCTACCACAAGAAATCCCACTGTACATCTACCTACCACAAGAAACCCCACTGTACATCTACCTACCACAAGACACCCCACTGTACATCTAACTACCACAAGAAACCCCACTGTATTTGGCTGGTTTAAATGTAACATCTACCTACCACAAGAAATCCCACTGTACATCTACCTACCACAAGAAACCCCACTGTACATCTACCTACCACAAGAAATCCCACTGTACATCTACCTACCACAAGAAACCCCACTGTACATCTACCTACCACAAGAAACCCCACTGTACATCTACCTACCACAAGAAACCCCACTGTACATCTACCTACCACAAGAAACCCCACTGTACATCTACCTACCACAAGAAACCCCACTGTACATCTACCTACCACAAGAAATCCCACTGTACATCTACCTACCACAAGAAATCCCACTGTACATCTACCTACCACAAGAAACCCCACTGTACATCTACCTACCACAAGACACCCCACTGTACATCTACCTACCACAAGAAACCCCACTGTTTTGTTACTTGGCGGTTGAAAGAACTGAGCCTTCAAGTACGGTAACTCTTTCAAAGATTTTACACGGTGCAGGAACGAATCTTCTTTAGCCATTGATAGGTACCAGCCTGGAATAGATGACAGGATTGTAGTTCAGTATGGGGTGAATTCATATTGGAGTGTATTGCAGGGCAGGGGAAGAAGAGTGGTTGAAGTTAACGGTATTCAGTGGAGGCAGTAGCAGAATATTTTTTTTCGTTGGACAAAAAACTAAAGATAAAATAACCACACAAAAAAACAACAACAACATGAAATAACTTGTAATACACCTTGAAGAGAGTGAACGAAAAACAAATCTCTATGTCTAACGTATGGACGAGATACACGAAGGTAACACAACTGACCATCAAAACAGTGTATCGGGTAGTTACACAGGAGACCACCATCAACATACGTGTCCGTTCGACCGTGGTTGTCATAGAAACGGGCAGTAAAGATACCTTTTAGAGGAAATAGAACATGGACATTACTTCTTTTTCTACTAAAGTAATTCGTCAAATAAAACAATGATATATTGCAAGGAAACAAACTAATTGAAACATTAAAATTTCCTTTCCCTTTATTTCGGTTTGTTCAAATTTTGAGAGGGTGGTTTTTACTCTCTCGGTTCTGGAGTATAGAGAAAGTATTGGAATCCTGCACAAAAATTTAATGAGATTTTGACAGTTTTCGCCGTTTAACACTTCCCCTCTTTATAAGATGCGGAATATACAAGATGAGTTGTAATGATGCTAAATCCTAATTAAAGATTTTAACAAATTTGCTTCCACAGCCGGAGAAAAATGTCTAAAAGAAACACTGTATTGTTAACAGCTCCTGTACTATTCATGATAAGAAACTTAAAATTGTTATTTATTAATTAAAATGTTATTGTTATAAAAACCTTAACCGACCTGGCAAAGCCATTGACATGCGCACTGCTTCCCTTATCGGCATATCCGGTGTAGTTTTGGGGTGGCAGTACTCACTCCTCATCTGGTTCAGGTTGGTGACTACAATACACAGCTCAACTCTACGTTCCCTGTACAACTGTAGAGATGGGTTGGGTTAACATGGGTTGGGTTAACATGGGTTGGGTTAGGGTCAAGGTTGATTAGACTAAGTGACCACAATACACAGCTCCACTCTACGTTCTCTGTACAACTGTAGACATGGGTTGGGTTAAGATGGGTTGGGTTAGGGTCAAGGTTGATTAGACTAAGTGACCACAATACACAGCTCCACTCTACGTTCCCTGTACAACTGTAGACATGGGTTGGGTTAACATGGGTTGGGTTAGGGTTAAGATGACCTGGGTTAACTTTTGGATAAATTGGGAAAGTAGTAAAATAGATTGCATACATGAACCACTCTTCGTGCTTTGTAAAACTAAAAAGTTATTGGGAGGGAGGTTGCTTTGAAGGGAGGTTAACTATTTTAAAAAAATTAGTTCATATTGGAAGATTCCTCTAAACATGGAAACCTATACATATCTTACTATCTTACATCATAGAAGGTCATGTCAGGATTCGCTGTCGAAGACTTTTCTTTGATCAACCGGCCGTACCAATCAGAAAACCTGTCGCCAGGATTCCAGCCAAATTTCCTCAAGAGGTTGGGCAGAAGGCTGAAGTACCCGCAGGAGTGGTCTGGGGGGAGAAACAATTCCAGAATGGGGTGGGGTACTAGTAGCACCAGGAAAACAAACAATTCTTGAATGGGGTGGGGTACTAGTAGCACCAGCAAAACAAACAATTCTAGAATGGGGTGGGGTAATAGTAGCACCAGCAAGACAAACAATTCTTGAATGGGGTGGGGTACTAGTAGCACCAGCAAAACAAACAATTCCCGAATGGGGTGGGGTAGTAGTAGGACCAGCAAGACAAACAATTCCCGAATGGGGTGGGGTAGTAGTAACACCAGCAAAACAAACAATTCCAGAATGGGGTGTGGTACTAGTAGCACCAGCAAAACAAACAATTCTTGAATGGGGTGGGGTACTAGTAGCACCAGCAAAACAAACAATTCTTGAATGGGGTGGGGTACTAGTAGCAACAGCAAGAGAAACAATTCCAGAATGGGGTGGGGTACTAGTAGCACCAGCAAAACAAACAATTCTTGAATGGGGTGGGGTACTAGTAGCACCAGCAAAACAAACAATTCTTGAATGGGGTGGGGTACTAGTAGCAACAGCAAGACAAACAATTCCAGAATGGGGTGGGGTACTAGTAGCACCAGCAAAACAAACAATTCTAGAATGGGGTGGGGTACTATTAGCACCAGCAAGACAAACAATTACAGAATGGGGTGGGGTACTAGCATGACCAGCAAGACAAACAATTCTAGAATGGGGTGGGGTACTAGTAGCACCAGCAAGACAAACAATTCCCGAATGGGGTGGGGTACTAGCATGACCAGCAAGACAAACAATTCTAGAATGGGGTGGGGTACTAGTAGCACCAGCAAGACATACATTCTTCAGTGAGTCTGGTTGGTCAGACAGGCTCCTTCTACAATAGACTGCCAGGGGTGGTGCAATATGTCATGACCTCATGAACTCACAGATGGTCGAACAAGACGTCATGACGTCATGAACTCACCCGATGCTGGAACAAGACGTCATGACGTCATGAACTCACCCGATGTTAAAACAAGACGTCATGACGTCATGAACTCACCCGATGTTAAAACAAGACGTCATGACGTCATGAACTCACCCGATGCTGGAACAAGACTTCATGACGTCATGAACTCATCCGATGTTGGAATAAGACGCCACGAACTCACCTAAAAATATTTCCTGCAGATCGTCCGACATGAAAACTTCTATCTCGCCGGAACTGTAACCCAGGGCTACCAGTGTCGCGGTTATCGACCCTACACTACTTCCACCGAACCTTCGAATTCGTGGCATCATTCCTATTTCCTCCAAGTACTGAAACACGTACAATGAAATATTTGAAGTCATAAACAAAATCGAATATATAAAATTCTTGTAATGATTGGCATTATTTTACCGTAAAGCCGCACCAACCGTCTCCTACATCGTCCCACCCTCTACCCACGCCACCACAGCTTTAACTACAACCACCTACAACCACCTACAACCACCTACAACCACCTACAACCACCTACAACCACCTACAACCACCTACAACCACCTACAACCACCTACAACCACCTACAACCACCTACAACCACCTACAACCACCTACAACCACCTACAACCACCTACAACCACCTACAACCACCTACAACCACCTACAACCACCTACAACCACCTACAACCACTGTATTCTGTGACTTATACCCAGCAACTGTATCAACCCTCAAAAGATGAACTTTATCTCACCACTGTTACTGACTCACATATTTCTTCTTTACCTAAAACTTAGTTTTTAAAGTAATATCCCTAACTTTATCCCTCATACTTTTATTGACCAATATTATTGCCCCATCTGTAGGCCAATATAAATCTCATCTTTGTTGCGACCGAACTTTCATTCAAGTCCAAACAAGGCACTGTTCAAACATTTATTTAACAATACCTAAACGCCCCGGGGTTAACTCAACTCACTCACGCCTTTCCCTTACGTTCTAGACTATTCTAAACTATTGTAAGTCAACCTACAACTGACCCGTACCAATCTTGTTTACATTCTATGCTGACCATTAAACGACAATTGTAGGCCTGTGCAAGATACCACCTCAATAAAATATCAAATCCCCACCTTTTATCCACCTACGTAGGCCAGTGCTAGATACCACCTCAATAAAATATCAAATTCCAACCTTTTGTAAAAGATACCACCTCAATAAAATATCAAATTCCAACCTTTTGTAAAAGATACCACCTCAATAAAATATCAAATTCCAACCTTTTGTAAAAGATACCACCTCAATAAAATATCAAATTCCAACCTTTTGTAAAAGATACCACCTCAATAAAATACCAAATCCCCACCTTTATCCCACCTAGGTAGGCGAGTCCCTTGATGCCACCTCCCTCAAAGACCAAATTCTCGAACGGAAACAGGAAGTCTTCGGGTCGGACATCAGCGTATTTCGAGGGAGCCTCTGTCGGAAAAACGTCATGTTTCTTGACATTATTTTTGCTCGAATACATTTTGTAAGTAAACATTTTCTAGGTTTGAAATCAAGTGTGCAAACAAATTTACAACAAAATAAATGTATCTATATGTTGGTCATACTTAAACATAACTATAGCTTTAACACTCCGTGTCCTAGGTCCTAGGTCCTAGGTCCTAGGTCCTAGGTCCTAGGTCCTAGGTCCTTCCCAAAAACACACCATGCCAAGAGTCAGAGACCAAGCCGTTTAGAGCACACAATAATGTAGAAGAACTCTACTTCCTCTACCCTATAAATCAACGGGGTACTCAACGACTTAATTTTTAAATGACGCCTGAAATAGTGGGCCATTAATATACATTCCACCACGTTCGTTAACAAAAGCAGCATTTAATTAATTAACCTGTGACGGTGGAGGATTCGGTGTCAGTGACGTCATCTTGAGACTGCTCCCAGACCAGGTCCTCTCTCTCCTTCAGCATCGCCAGATACCTGGAGATAATAGTCTTGTTAGTTAGCCGTACCGTGTGACCTTATGTCGTCGTTGGTTAGCCGTACCGTGTGACCTTATGTCGTCGTTGGTTAGCCGGACCGTGTGACCTTATGTCGTTAGTTAGCCGCACCGTGTGACCTTATATCGTCCAGTCTTGGTTGATTTTAGCAATAAGGTCGTCATGATGTCAGAATACCACACGCTTAGAGATGTTTTTATTTTATTTCACAACTACGACTTGATTGGTTAGATTAGGTTTCAATTAGCTCAACGTGGTTTTGGTGAACTAATTAAAATATAATTAATTGGCTAATTTCAATCAGGGTTACCTCCTCTTCTCGTCCAGGTGTGTGTACTGTGTTTGTGTCAACGGTTCTTCATGTACACTTCTGTTGTTTCCCATGGTTTCTGCAGCTGTCTTCAACAGACAAAATAGCGAGATCATCAAAGAATGACACAGCAATAAGTCATAATGTTGTTAGATCTGGACCCTAAATATTTACACAGAAAAACTGTTGGTCCTTATGCAAACAGTCTCGTGTTTCAGTCTCCAATCAAGTTAGGTCATTGGTCACAGGTATACAGACATGACGACATTCCTACAAGTCAGATTTGAGCATCTGGACAAAAGATGAGCAACCCTACTAAAATCAGGACAAAAGATGAACAACCCTACTAAAATCAGGACTAGAGAGGAACAACCCTACTAAAATCAGGACTAGAGAGGAACAACCCTACTAAAATCAGGACAACATATGAACAACCCTACTAAAATCAGGACAAAAGATGAACAACCCTACTAAAATCAGGATAACATATGAACAACCCTACTAAAATCAGGACAAACGATGAACAACCCTACTAAGATCAGGACAAACGATGAACAACCCTACTAAAATCAGGACAACAGATGAACAACCCTACTAAAATCAGGACAACAGAGGAACAACCCTACTAAAATCAGGACAAAAGATGAACAACCCTACTAAAATCAGGACAAAAGATGAACAACCCTACTAAAATCAGGACAACAGATGAACAACCCTACTAAGATCAGGACAACAGATGAACAACCCTACTAAAATCAGGACAACAGATGAGCAACCCTACTAAAATCAGGACAAAAGATGAACAACCCTACTAAAATCAGGACTAGAGAGGAACAACCCTACTAAAATCAGGACTAGAGAGGAACAACCCTACTAAAATCAGGACAACATATGAACAACCCTACTAAAATCAGGACAAAAGATGAACAACCCTACTAAAATCAGGATAACATATGAACAACCCTACTAAAATCAGGACAAACGATGAACAACCCTACTAAGATCAGGACAAACGATGAACAACCCTACTAAAATCAGGACAACAGATGAACAACCCTACTAAAATCAGGACAACAGAGGAACAACCCTACTAAAATCAGGACAAAAGATGAACAACCCTACTAAAATCAGGACAAAAGATGAACAACCCTACTAAAATCAGGACAACAGATGAACAACCCTACTAAGATCAGGACAACATATGAACAATCCTACTAAAATCAGGACAACAGATGAACAACCCTACTAAAATCAGGACAACAGAGGAACAACCCTACTAAAATCAGGACAAAAGATGAACAACCCTACTAAAATCAGGACAAAAGTAGAACAACCCTACTAAAATCAGGACAACAGATGAACAACCCTACTAAAATCAGGACAAAAGATGAACAACCCTACCTACTAAAATCAGGACAAAAGATGAACAACCCTACTAAAATCAGGACAAACGATGAACAACCCTACTAAAATCAGGACAACAGATGAACAACCCTACTAAAATCAGGACAACAGATGAACAACCCTACTAAAATCAGGACTAGAGAGGAACAACCCTACTGAAATCAGGACTAGAGAGGAACAACCCTACTAAAATCAGGACTAGAGAGGAACAACCCTACTAAAATCAGGACTAGAGAGGAACAACCCTACTAAGATCAGGACAAACGATGAAAAACCCTACTAAAATCAGGACAACAGATGAACAACCCTACTAAAATCAGGACAACAGAGGAACAACCCTACTAAAATCAGGACAAAAGATGAACAACCCTACTAAAATCAGGACAACAGATGAACAACCCTACTAAAATCAGGACAACAGATGAACAACCCTACTAAAATCAGGACAACAGATGAACAACCCTACTAAAATCAGGACAACAGAGGAACAACCCTACTAAAATCAGGACAAACGATGAACAACCCTACTAAGATCAGGACAAACGATGAACAACCCTACTAAAATCAGGACAACAGATGAACAACCCTACTAAAATCAGGACAACAGAGGAACAACCCTACTAAAATCAGGACAACAGATGAACTACCCTACTAAAATCAGGACAAAAGATGAACAACCCTGCCTACTAAAATCAGGACAAAAGATGAACAACCCTTCTAAAATCAGGACAAACGATGAACAACCCTACTAAAATCAGGACAAAAGATGAACAACCCTACTAAAATCAGGACAACAGATGAACAACCCTACTAAAATCAGGACAAAAGAAGAACAACGCTACTAAAATCAGGACAAAAGAGGAACAACCCTACTAAAATCAGGACTAGAGAGGAACAACCCTACTAAAATCAGGACTAGAGAGGAACAACCCTACTAAAATCAGGACTTGAGAGAAACAACCCTACTAAAATCAGGACTAGAGAGTAACAACCCTACTAAAATCAGGACTAGAGAGGAACAACCCTACTAAAATCAGGACTTGAGAGAAACAACCCTACTAAAATCAGGACTAGAGAGTAACAACCCTACTAAAATCAGGACAACAGATGAACAACCCTACTAAAATCAGGACAACAGATGAACAACCCTACTAAAATCAGGACAAAAGAAGAACAACCCTACTAAAATCAGGACTAGAGAGGAACAACCCTACTAAAATCAGGACAACAGAGGAACAACCCTACTAAAATCAGGACTAGAGAGGAACAACCCTACTAAAATCAGGACAACAGATGAACAACCCTACTAAAATCAGGACAAAAGATGAACAACCCTACTAAAATCAGGACTAGAGAGGAACAACCCTACTAAAATCAGGACTTGAGAGAAACAACCCTACTAAAATCAGGACTAGAGAGTAACAACCCTACTAAAATCAGGACAACAGATGAACAACCCTACTAAAATCAGGACAAAAGATGAACAACCCTACTTAAATCAGGACAACAGATGAACAATCCTACTAAAATCAGGACAACATATGAACAACCCTACTAAATGCTAGCCTTGAGGCATCGTCCAAGTGGATCAAGTAGAAACAGTTTGTTTACATAGAGATAAGTATCACTATTTGTTTGGTGTAGCGTTTGAGTTTGTTACAGATTTGTAAGGTTTGTGTTCAGTTCATTATTAGGGTAGAGGTGGTTTTATCCTAAAAGTACGGAAAACTGTTAAGTATTTATGTTTAGATGCTTAGAAAATGAAATGCTACCATTAAAATAAAATTAAGAGTACGTAGGCCTATAGTTTAATTAACTAACTTTTTTTGTGAATTACTTACCGAAATAAATTTTTAAATTTGCAATAAACTTAAAGATTCCTAAAGATTCCTAGCGTATACCAGCACATGATAAATTTACCCTGCAAACATTTTAACCACTGTAACTGGTGAAAGAATTATTTAAACACTTTTAAAACGATAAGTCCCAACGTTACAGGAAATCAAATTTCTTTTATAACCTATCGTCACCCTCAATACTACATAGGCCTAACATTGTAATAATGGAACTGTTTCAACATATGTTTGTTTTGCTTAGTCGTTTGGATTTAATCATATACCAGATGTTTGAAACAGGTCGTTTGCATAAAATATAAAATTTGCTGTGTTGATCTTTTCAAATAATTTGTTTCGTACGCCCGCTGTAGGGTTATGTAGCTTTCTATGTTGAGCGGGGGGAGGGGATATTTGTATATCTTGGGGGAGAGGGTATTTGCATATCTTGAGGGGGGGGAGTTGCATATCTTCGGGAGGGGGTATTTGCATATTTAAGGGAGGGGGTATTTGCATATCTTGTGGGAGGGGTATTTGCATATCTTTGCTTATAAAATGCTGATACATCATGGGCAAATGGTGACTAAGCTCCTACAGCGTGTAGCAGAAAGTTAATTATATACATCAGTGAGGGTTCATTGACTAAATAGTGGCAACACCAGTGAACCAGGACACCAGCAAGTTAACTAAGACGGTGTTAGAATCTAGCACCAGTGATTTAAACAGTTCAACATGTTTTGGAATAATACGCTTGATTTATATTTTTCAAAATAATGCAACGATGCCTGATACCATTAAGGGGGGGATGAGGTTTTTTTTTGTACACCATTTTGTTATACTATTAGCCGTCACGGCTAGGCGTCGCACTGGTCTTTTACGTGCAACTACTCTGTAAATGGCCAGTTAATGTGCTGGTTAAAGCTTATTGTAGAATAGATCTAAAACACCTTTATTACCCAAAAAGTGATACATTCTGACAATATCAATACAATTCTTTGGTAATTCAATCAATTTACGAAAAACATTTAATAATGTATACATTATTTATTAATATACATGCGGTACTAACTACAGATACAATACAGAGTGAACTCTTTTATTGTAGTTTCTATGCAAGTTAAATATAGATTTAAATGTGAATATTTCAGTTACGCTAGCGTATGTCTTATATATATCCTTGCTGCAGGTTTGAATAGCATGTTAAGCCAGTTTTGCAAATTACTTAAAAACAAGCAACAAGCAAAAGGTATACAGATAATTTAACGAGTGATGCGCGATCTAGTAAATAAATCGATTACAAAAAACACAGTCGTCATAATTAGTTAATTCTTCTCTGTTGTCCAGATGATCAATATAACAGGTACGTCGTTTTATTATTAGAAAGACCGATGTAAGTCTAAGTGTTCAAATAAAATGAGGAATTAACTCGTCGTATAATTCATCGGAACATATGTGTTCCGCAAACATCAATAACAGAATGTAACATTACATATAGGTACAATATCTTGGTAAATTATATGTTACGGCAGTATTTTGCACTGAAGAAATTTATTAAAATAATAAACTTTTTAAATATAATAATATTCACATGATAATTTACAATACTGTAATGTATCTGAAATATTAAATTTAATCATTTGCAAGTGTATAGTTGATAAAAAGTATTGTAAATTTATTCTATATACGATAACTCTGATTAAATAAATATTTTATTTCTATACATTGGTGGGCTTTGCACGAAAGAAAGAACAAGGAAAAATAATTAGTATTTGAGATTTGGTACCAAGTTTAAAATTAAAGATTCTCCGAAGAAAATAAAAGATGTGTTAGTCAAATAATATCACACTTTGTAACAGTGTAACAAATATTTTCACCATAACAAGCTAAAATAGACATTGCAATTAGGTTTAAATCGTGATAAACATGTACATTGTCTGATCACTTTCAACTCAAATTACATGCTCCGTAAGCTTAAATGGAAGGTAATCAAATTTAACGCATTGTTGGAAAAATATCAGGAGTTGTAGCCCTTGACATAAAACAAGTTAATTAAAAAGTCTAGTGACATTTAAGCGCAATTTCCTTATGTTATCTAAAAATAGCTCTGTCGTAGCGTAAATCAAGAGCAGGGTTAGTAAAACCATTGGTTAAAATACATGTTTTATTTACAATAGAGTTACATGACTAAAAACCATTGCGCGCCTAGCTACTGAACGTGATGACGCAGCCATTGAACGTGATGGCGCAGCTATTGAACGTGATGACGCGTGTGGTGTGTTTGGATAAAAATGCCTAATAATTCGGTCCAAATTTTAATTAATTCAAAAATTTTTTTGTGACCGAACGAAAGGATATTTTTGAAAACTTTCTTCGGCAATATTGTTCTAAATTATGGCAGGAATCGATTGGTACATGTTTCAAGTCGCTATGTGGTCTGGTTGCCGAGATATGGGCAAAAAACTGCATTTTTTCGAGGTTTTTTCGCTTTTACGGGAAATCCATGAAAGAAACCCGGAATTTTTATGGCCTATGTTCATCCTTGTAACTTGCTTAACATATTTGCTTTGGAACTAGTCCTCGATATTGCTTCGTTGAGGAGGAGATACGACTTAAAGCTGCGGACACACATTCATACATTCATCCATCCATCCATCCATTCATCCATCCAGAAATGACGGGTTAATAAACGCAATTCTCCAGAATGGAAATTGCGCTAAAAATATTATAATAAACATTATACCAGTTACCAGCGTGGGTTGTAGCAAAACACGTTCAAAGGGTGTTGTCTTGCGGTGTGTTATTAAAACTTTTCTACTTGAACTACCAGTTTTAATAGCTGCAATAGACATCAATCCCAATAACGTGTGCTATGAAATATCAAACCATCTTTACCAGAAAAGGTCTGATGCTTCATATTATTAACATTCAATGTAATATTGGACACATTAGTAGTATATTAGGTAACTTTTGGACCGCAGGCGCAGGCGCATGTGCTGGCGGATGCGCAAAGGATATATAGTAAAATACTCGGATGCGCAGGGGGATGCGCAGGCGCATCCTGGTACAACGAGATATAGTAAAATACTCGGGATGGGGATGGGGAGCCTGGTACAATGAGATATAGTAAAATACTCCAGGCGCAGGCGCAAGCGCAGCAGCCTGGTACAATGAGATATAGTAAAATACTCCGGATGGGGATGCGGATGGAAATGGGGATGGGGATGCGGATGGGGGTGGGGAGGATGCGCAGGGATGCGGATGGGGAGTAGGTCAGTAGGTCACCACCGGTGACCTTGTGACGTAATCACCGCAGGTGACCTAGTTACGTAATTTTAATTAGTTTTTTAATTAGTTTAATTTTTTATTTTGACCCAGTTACGTAATTTTAATGAGTTTTTATTACGTAATTTGATTATTTGTTTGATTTTAATGAATTTAATTATTTTGTTTATATTTTGTAATTTTTAATTAGTTTGAATTTAATTTAATTACTTTGTTTATATTGTGTAATTTTTATTGACTAGTTACGTAATTTGATTATTTGTTTGTATTTTGTTTGTTTATTTTTAATTAATTATTATTTTTTAATTAGTTTAATTTTTATTGAGTAGATACGTAATTTGATTTTAATTTTTTAAAGTTTTTTAAATTTTTTTTTTTAATTTTTAATTTTTTTAAATATTTAAATTTTTAAAATGTTTAAATTTTTTACATTTTTAAATTTTTAAATTTTTAAATTTTATTTTTTAATTATTTTAATTTTTTAATTTTTAATTTTGTAATTTTAATTATTTTAATTAGTTTAATTATTATTAGTTTAATTTTTTTTAAACTTTTAATTTTGATTTTAATTTGTTTGTTGAATTTGTTGGTTTGTTTATTTGATTGTATGGTGTTTAAAATAAAAGACTAACACTAGCGTGTACTAGAACATTCTTTGTATAACATCCATTTAACCACAGCTGTTACTCGTTAGCGACAGCTGTTACTTATCGATCCGCCCGTGAACCTCCCCGGCGCTGCGCGTTTTTGAATGGGAATGTATTGATCGCAGCCACGCGGCCATCAAATGATAGCCCTCCTAATTAAATTTGGTCACGCATCATCGATTTATGTCGAGTTCGCTGAAGCGAACACCGCAGGGGTCCCGCGTTTAATCGAATGCGATGGGTAACGTTTATACTAGCGTCGGGGGAGTTTTGTTTTCAACAAGACAGGTTTCAAAGTCAGTCCATCCATGTCTTGGAGTTGGATGAGGGCCGTGTTCATACTAGGGTCGGTGAAGTTTTCCCGATGCAACATTGTTTTCTTCTTTACAAGTTCGCTTTGTGATTGTGTGTGTTTGAGTGTGTGTTTGTGTATGTGTGTGTGTGTTTGAGAGAGCTTTTTGGTTTGACTGAAAAAAGTTTGGTTTGCGGTGTGTAACAGACACCGATGTTTTGGCCGCGTAGGATTTCAAAGTTGGATGGGAAAGTTTTCACACCTTTTAATCAGCATTACAATAAATCACAAAAGAGCATTTAAATGTATATAAAAATTTTATTTACTTAAAACAACTCCTGTTAGTGTGTTGTGTGTGTGTGTGTGTCTGTGTGTGTGTGTGAATGTGTGAATGTGTGAATGTGCACCCCGTACAAAACGACAGTCTGGATAATGGCGTCGATGTTCCTCTTCTACCACATCACCTGTTTCCCAGCCCCTCAACGTATTCAAACAGAAAACGCACTTGACAAGGTCGCCAGGTCCAATGAAAATAAAACCATTTTTAGCCAAACTGATAGGGTCCACAGGGTAGACGTCGGACCAACACCCCGAAAATGTTTGCAACCTTTCCTCCTCATTATGGAACCTGAATTCACTGTCCCTGACGGAAGTTGGGTTGGGTGGTGACGGCGTCTCATCAAGGGGTTCAATAAAGGTTCCACCTGTCGACCGCTGTACAAACACTCTCTCATATCCTAGATTCATCTCCCCTTGATTAGTCTCATGAAAGGTACTGATCATCTGTACAGGATACAATCTCACTTCATCTGGTCCAATATCAAGACCAGTTTCCGTTTGCTCCGACATTCCCGTGCTCTCAGTGGAATCCCATCCACAGCACTGAAGACAAAAACATTCACCGGACATGGTATAGGGTTCTTATACTGCGGTGTTTATAGTATTCCCTGAATACTGTTTTACCACGCCTGGGTGGGCTACCCATCAATGCCGTAAAGAGCTGTTTCCAACTCGGATCCAGTATTTTAAATGGTTGATTTTGATTTCAGTCATACATCTTATACAGGATACCGAGTTACATAACTTTCAGGGACAAGTAACAAAACAATAACACACATCAAAAATAAAAAAAAGACCGTTTATATCATAAGTTTTTATTGAATAAAAACAACCCCATCACCATACCGTCATGGTTCTGTCTTATTTACATTAAAGTCTCGTTAAAGTCATGGTTGGTAAACTAGAGGGTCTTATATGTCTAGGGGAGATGTTGTCACATTGTCTGCGTCTACTCGTCTTTTAATGTAAAAGTAAGAAAGTGAGTTTCTGTGTTGGGTGTAAGTATATATCCCCGTGTTGTATGCTCTGAACCCTGTGTTTGTCCCACAACTTGGTTCCTTTGTTGTGAGGACCTGCATGAAAGATTCTTTGCCTAGTGTGTTGTGATTTTTAGATAATCCCTTGGTTGATGTTTTATTATAGTCGCCAAAACAGTGGTACGTCTTACTACATAAAGATACCATCCCATCCCCTTCATATTCTAATTTAAACAACCCCGGTGTTCTCTTTTCATAAATTTTCCTAGCCCTACACTCCAGACAATGACTATCTACCGTGCCTTTGCCGCTTATAAATAAGGGTCTATGTGAGTCGCATACTTCTGAGGGGAACCATTTATCGTAAATGTCAAAAAACTCGTGTTCTAGTCCCGGTCTAACGGCTTTTAACAAGTCATCGGTACTTAAGGCTAAGTATAAACTGTCAGTGTCCATCTCACAGAGCTGAAAGTCGGTTCTATCTATATATTTGTCTATAAAGTCATAATAAAATTCTAACATCCTAAGTTTCGCGTACTGATAAACGAAAAAGCCTATCTGAAGAGGGAGATCCCAAACTATCTTCTTTTTTAACGTTTCTACTTCGTAAACAGCGTCGGTAAGTTTTGTCATTTTTTAAAATCGTGGATTATTAATACAATCCCCTATATCCCTATCACTACAGTAGGTCATGTCCGCATGTTGTGTTTTATCCGTCAAAGTTTTACCATATGCCGCGTTTCCTAACAATTTCATTGTTTCACTCGTTATCGCGTATTTTTCGTCTATGTCCCCCTTTCTTCGCGCGTCTGAAACTGTATCCCCAAATGTCTTAAAACATGCAACCGGATTATATTCAACGACTTGATAAATTTTACTGACTACCAACCCATGATTTAAATACCACTTTAAAAGGGGGGTCGCTAATAAAATTTTCTCCCCTGTAAAGCTACCGATTAAAGTCCGTCTACCGCTAGTTAATAAGTTGTTATCGATCGCGTATTGTCTCATAAACGGTCCGATGTCATCCCGCGTAACGTTCGTATTTTTAAAAATAGGTGTCATCTCACTAAAATGTTCTCTTAAACTATCCGGTACTTTAATGTCGCATTCTATCAGACCAAAACACGAGTCGTCTAAAACAGAATCGATTATCTGTTTTTCAGTCAGGGGCCATTTCTTACCATAGGTCGGTGTCGGTGTCTTTTGTGATTTGTCAATAGATTTTAAATAGTCTTTAATAGTTGGGTTCATTTTTTTCTGGTTCCCCCACTCACATTCCCACATTTCTACGACTTTAACGTCAACAGTATCGTAATTTCGTTTGTCTTTTTAAATAACTCAGTCAAGGGTCTGTTACTAATAGAATTTACTGTTCGGTCTTTAGTTAAGGGGCAGTCGGGGTGTCCGTGAAAGAGGCAGCCATGGAACTGATAAACGGTTCGACTGTTCGCGTCCCACCCGTCTACTCTTATATGGCGGGATCCTAAGCTAACTTCGCCCCCGTTAAAATGCAGTTTTTAAAGTTACCCATTTTGTTTTTGAAACCCACGATAACCACTGAAAGGCCTGTTCCCCATAATGATTCGCTTTACGCGGTCTAAACCCCTCCTCACTATTTCTAATAATCGGAAATCCCGTCGGAATTTTTTGCATTAAAGACCATAAATAAAGCGCGTTCGCGTCGTACACCTTAATTGCCTGTACCACCTTTTTACTATTCCCCCTAATGAACGTTTCACCCTTTTCGTGATGTCTATGAAAAATAATGGAGGGGCCCCCTACGATATTATTTCGGATGGTTTTATGTAACTCTGATTCGCGCTCGGAACACAAAGAAAAAGAAACGTCTTTGGGCAGTGTTTTGAATAAGTATTTTAAGGTTACCCCCGGGACAGAAATCGCGTGTTTAAAAATATCAACCCCTAAATTTTTGTAAAAATTAGTTTGCTGCTCGAGCGCTTCGATAAACGGTTTTAAATCGATATTGTTATACCAAATAAGATAATCTTTAAAAGTTTGCATCCCCTTCTCTACCCAAATTGGCCTACACGTCGCGTACTCCTCGTCTGAAATGTTACAATTTTTTAATGATGAAAAAAAGGCCGAATGCAGAGGTTAAGACGTTTCATCTAAGACGGCTAAATTTTTGACATATTCGTACGGAAAAAATCCCTTGGTCTCTTTAACATTATACGCGGCGAGGTATTTACTATAGCTAAACCCAGGTGCTAGATAATTAACTATATCTAAGAACTTTAATTTATTTGTTGATATACACATACAATTATTATTTCTTTTAACTACATATTTAAACGGTGTTTGTTTATCTTCTACGTCGTCTTCATCATCGTTACAACTAGGTCCCTCTTCTAACCCTTCTTCTGTGTTTGAATAAGCTAAAAAGTACTGAATAAAATACGGTTTAACGAGATTTATATCATATTTTCCTGAATTAAACCCTATAACCGGCGTTTGTCGCGAATACTCATCTAATCTACCGCTAAGAAACCTATCAAACCCTTTGTCGTTCGACTTATTATCGCTACCCCTAGCTTTAGGTGGAAATAACTAACCCTAACCCTAACCCTAACCCTGATTTGCTTAAAAACATGTTCGAACTGTTTTCTCAAAATTCCATAAGCTGCCTCGGCGATTATGTGGAGTCTGTCAATAACTCTTGTCACTAATTCTTGAGGGTCACCAGTCGAAATAAAACAGATGGGTTCGAGGCTACAGAGCAAGACAAAGGCACGTGTTTGGCAACGCTTTTTGTAACTCTACCTAACGGCGGTAACTCGGTATGGTCGAAATAGCATTCGAAATCGTAAGTTGCTCGGAAGGGATAAACAAAGTTACTATCTATATCTACCCCATAGGACGCTAAAAACTCCCAGATTGTTTGGTGTGTCTGATAAACCCCTCCCTTATACCTATCTACGGGTTTCCCCCCATTACACCCTTTCACGTGTCTGTTCAATTGTTGAACGGTGGGCCATAATTTGTTACACACAGAACACGCGAAAGAGTGACCCGCCCCACCTATATTATTAATGTACATAAACTGATTTTGAAAAAATAAAAGATACACGGTCTCCCTAAACCTATCACTACTTCTAAGTTTCGGGGAAAGGATCTGGTTTTCGTTAAATTCAAAAATCTCTATATTTACACTAAAACACGACTCTAAGGGGGGGATTTTGACCAAACTAACCCCACTAAAATTATCCAAGGTCCCGAGACCTTGGTGCGCTTGCCACTTTTTCGCGAGATTTAATGTTGGCTTTCTAAGATCTGTTACGGGTGCTCCTAAATGTGTGGCTAAACATCTAAAAAAGGAGAAATTGTCTGTGTAGGGTTTTGCATGTGAATCCTTTTGTAACATGTTAATGGCGTGATTATGTTTAATAAAATCAGGAATGTCTGTGGGAAGGCATATGGGTAAAGATTTGTCTGTGGTCATGTGTAAGTCTACTGCATCTCCCCTTAGGTCGTCTACAGGAAAAATAGTGGTGTGTAAATTAACGTTACTGTCGATGTTAGTATTTACGCGTTTGTTGGTTGATATGTCGTCATACGTCCTTTGTCGTTTTAAGGGGCTAGTGTTGGTCGCGTTACGAGCTGTTTGGCTCGCTGTTGAGAGTTGGACAGTATGTGTGTCGGTCACCAATGTGGGTTGGTGTGTTTGTCTGTTGGTTGCTGATGGGGTGTCGCTCGGTGATGTTTGGTTGTTGTGTGCTGCCTTATAGTGGTTCGTTAAATTATATTTTCTTGTAAATACTTTCCCGCATGTTGTGCAGGGATGTCTTCCTCGACCGTGTGCTGTCTCTTGATGGCGTATGAAAAGTTGATTACGGCTGAAAACTCGGTCACAGATCTCGCATGTGAAGCGGGTCATGGCTGGGTGGCTGGTTGAATGGGCTGATTGCATTATTGTTTAGTGTGTGGAACTGTTGGATGCTTGGGTAGGTTGTTGGCTGTAGAATAAAAATAAAGTAATTACATAAAATAAAATACAGACTTAAAACAAAAAACTAGATTGAAAATTAAACGTACCTACGGGTTGGCTTGAACGTCTAAGTTCGATCTGGGGTTGTGTAGTTGGATGTGGATGGAACGTTTAGTTCAGTGGTAGCCTCGGGGATGGGTAGGTAGCTCAATAGGGTCAGTGGATGGCTAGTAGGGTCGGTTGTACACTAAAAAGAAATACACTTGAGTACTTATTTAGATACATATTTACTTAAAGCGTATTTTAATGGGGTTAGTTCCCTTAAAACAATTCATACTATTAAACTTACGTCGGTGTACGATACAAAAGTAAAGTAAATACATGTGAGTACTTATTTTAATAAGATTTGCTTAAAGGGTATTTTAATGGGGTTAGCTCCCATAAAACAAAAAAGTAATATTAAGCTTACCTTTAATTGAATAAGCACGCACAAAAGATGTGGTCCGTGGAGGGTTAGGTGGACGTATTGGTTGAGTCCTAAGCTGGCGTGGGCTAGTCTCTGGAGTCAACAGAGGTCTCAGGCAGGATAAGTCGCGGTGATGCTTGGTTTGAAGTCCTAAGTCGAATTGGTTTAGAACACAATTTTCGCGGTCATTTATACGGTTGCTCAGCCTAATTACAGCACCAGCTGTCACCACACTTAACGGAGAGAAATTTAATGGATCGCATTAATCAGCCTGAGCTGTCATATCGATCGGGAAAACCCATTAATGTGGTAACAGCTGTTGCGACACTTAACGGTAGCGTCGTGGATAACCACTTAACGCATTCGATTAAACGCGGGACCCCTCGACATAAATCGATGATGCGTGACCAAATTTAATTAGGAGGGCTATCATTTGATGGCCGCGTGGCTGCGATCGAGAAAAAACCCATTAATCTCCGGTCGGTACCTGTCAAAAAGCAAAGGATAGCGGATCGATAAGTAACAGCTGTCGCTAACGAGTAACAGCTGTGGTTAAATGGATGTTATACAAAGAATCTTCTAGTACACGCTAGTGTTAGTCTTTTATTTTAAACACCATACAATCAAATAAACAAACCAACAAATTAAACAAACAAATTAAAATCAAATTAAAAGTTTTAAAAAATAAATTAAACTAATAATAATTAAACTAATTAAAATAATTAAAATTACAAAATTAAAAATAAAAATTTTAAAATAATTAAAAATAAAAATTTAAAAAAATAAAAAATTTAAAAAATTAAAAATTTAAAAAAATTTAAAAAATTTAAAAAATTTAAAAATTTAAAAAAATAAAAAATTTAAAAAAATTAAAAATTTAAAAAAATAAATAAAAAAAAACTTAAAAAAATTAAAATCAAATTACGTATCTACTCAATAAAAATTAAACTAATTAAAAAATAATAATTAATTAAAAATAAACAAACAAAATACAAACAAATAATCAAATTACGTAACTAGTCAATAAAAATTACACAATATAAACCAAGTAATTAAATTAAATTCAAACTAATTAAAAAATACAAAATATAAACCAAGTAATTAAATTCATTAAAATCAAACAAATAATCAAATTACGTAATAAAAACTCATTAAAATTACGTAACTGGGTCAAAATAAAAAATTAAACTAATTAAAAAACTAATTAAAATTACGTAACTAGGTCACCTGCGGTGATTACGTCACAAGGTCACCGGTGGTGACCTACTGACCTACTCCCCATCCGCATCCCTGCGCATCCTCCCCATCCCCATCCGCATCCCCATCCCCATCCCCATCCGCATCCCCATCCGGAGTATTTTACTATATCTCATTGTACCAGGCTGCTGCGCCTGCGCCTTGAGTATTTTACTATATCTCATTGTACCAGGCTCCCCATCCCCATCCCGAGTATTTTACTATATCTCGTTGTACCAGGATGCGCCTGCGCATCCCCCTGCGCATCCGAGTATTTTACTATATATCCTTTGCGCATCCGCCAGCGCCTGCGCCTGCGCCTGCGGTCCAAAAGTGACCTAATATACTACTTACATTACGGTTGTCGTGAAAATAAGTGGAACCCTTCTAACATCGAATCGCTACTTTACTGGTAGTACTGTTAATACATTCAGACTACTGTTAAGGCTTTAGTCATTGCTGGGGTAGGTAAGTTCTAGCTTAATCACGCAGTATTAATTAATAATTAATATAATGTATAGGTGAACTTTGAATCTATATATATATATAGGTTAAAATTCAGTTTGCAGAGTGAGTTGAAGTTGTTTGTAAATCGGTTAGGTTTGAATTCGTAATAAGTATTAAGTCTTGTGTATGTGAGGTTTATCAAGCTGCGACGCGCGTTTAATTAAAAAGTTGAATCGATTTTCTGTAGCTTTGATACATACATCCATTTAATACTCCGACAATACATAGAGATCACATTCTTTGTTATTATTTTCAAATAACGGTGTAACATCTACAACAATGTAACAACAACAACAGTGTAACACCTACATTAGTGTAACACCTACAACAACAGTGTAACACCTACAATTGTGTAACACCTACAACAACAGTGTAACACCTACAACAGTGTAACAACTACAACAATGTAACACCTACAACAACAGTGTAACACCTACAACAACAGTGTAACACTTACTAGAACAGTGTAACACCTACTACAACAGTGTAACACCTACTACAACAGTGTAACACCTACAACAACAGTGTAACACCTACAACAACAGTGTAACACCTACAACAGTGTACCACCTACTACAACAGTGTGACACTTACAACAACGACAGTGTAACACCTACAATAGTGTAACACGTTCAACAACAGTGTAACACTTACAACGACAGTGTGACACCTACAATAGGGTGTCATTTATAACAACAGTGTTACAACTACAACAATAGTGTTACATATACAAGAACATAGCTAAACCTACAAAAACAACAAAAGTGTAACACCCACAACAGTGTAACACCTACAACAACAGAGCAATACCTACAAAACAACACAAGTCGAACACCTACACCACCTGAAACCCACCACGGCACTGGTCTGTGTTTTTGTTCAGTGAAGCGTGACGCTGAAAATATTTATGCTGATCGCGCAAGTGTGAAAAAGAAGAAGGGCGGAACTAAAGTGCGGAAGGCAGCCGCTATATACGGCAGAACTAAACGTGCGCCATAAGATATTGCGAGAAATTTTATTTTATATGCGGACTTTAATTTTCGTTATATAATTTCACCAAATGAAAAACATTGTAAATCAGGTATTAAATCCTAACACATTGGTTGTGTACTGTTGCTGCCCTGTACTCCACAGGGAGTGACGAGGATCAAGTAAGTAAGTGTGTACAGGCTTGCGTTCGTGTGTACAGGCTAGCGTTCGTGTGTACAGTCTAGCGTTCGTGTGTACAGTCTAGCGTTCGTGTGTACAGGCTAGAGTTCGTGTCCATTGACGTCGCCACTTGTTTGACTACTGAACACTTCTCACCGTATGTCATTTTCTTTCTGCTATCGACGGTAGGAACTTATTCCCCTTTTTGCCCATGATGAATCATCACGTTTTCTGCAATAAAATGCTCCCCCCTCCCCAGAGTAACCCGCGCCGCTGTAAAGTGGGCGTACCATTAGTACCGACTAACCTAGGTTAAAAGATCAACAACTTACTGTAGACTTTGCCCCCCCCCCCCCCCCACCCCCCGAAGAGATGCCTGGAAGAAACTCTGTTCTCAAATCTTACTTAAATTGAGTGTCATGCAGTTTTAAAATCTATCCAATCACATTACCTGGATAAAATACTGCACCCTTCGAATAATGACAAAAAATTATTGTATGTATTTAGGGTCCAGATCTAACCAAATGTCTGTGTCATTCTTTGATGATCTCGTTATTTTGTCAGTTGAAGGCAGCTGCAGAAACCATGGGAAACAACAGAAGTGTACATGAAGAACCGTTGACACAAACACAGTACACACACCTGGACGAGAAGAGGAGGTAACCCTGATTGAAATTAGCCAATATATATATATATATATATATATATATATATATATATATATATATATATATATATATATATATATATATATATATATATATATATATATATATATATATATATATATATATATATATATATATATATATATCAGGGGCGTAGCGAGGGGGGGGGGCGGGGGGTGCGGACCGCACCGGGTGACACCATTAAGGGGGGTGACACCAAGGCAAAAAATAGCAAATTATACAGAGAAAAACTTGAGGGGGGGGGGGGGTGCAAATAAAAAACTTGGGGGGATGGCACCATTAAGTGCCGCACCGGGTGACACCCGACCTCGCTATGCCACTGATATATATATATATATATATATATATATATATATATATATATATATATATATATATATATATATATAATTATCTTCTGGAAGACGCTAGAAAACAAGCTGTAAGCGCGCTCCCTACCACCCCCACCCCTACATGGTCTTAGTGAGCTGTGTTCACTCTAAATGTTTACAAGCAGAGCCGGGGTTAGTGACGACTATTAGGGGCAGATAATTTAGTTTGAACCGATTTTAAACGTAGGGGGAGGGGGTAACTAAGTGGAGTTCACTTTAACGGAGGGGGGGGGGGGGGAAGGAGGGGGGGGTATCGTCCTAAACGAGCTACTTATAGTGTTTTCAACCAAATATTTTCAGTGGCAGCGTTGGTACTGTCGAATTCACAAAATTATGAATTACTGAAAAGTAGAAAAAACTAAATAGCGGCGTATGATATGCCGCGGGCCGGCTCGTTAATTATATTTTAATTAGTTCACCAAAGCCACATTGAGCTAATTGAAACCTAATCTAACCAATCAAGTCGTAGTTGTGAAATAAAATAAAAAAACATCTCTAAGCGTGTAGTTTATCTGCCACCAGTACGACCCTCTTGATAAAATCAACAAAACGAATGATCAAGACAAGACTGGACGATATAAGGTCACACGGTACGGCTAACCACCGACGTCATAAAGTCACACGGTGCCGCTGACGACATAAGGTCTCACGGTACGGCTAATCAACAACGAAATAAGGTCACACGGTACGGCTATTCAACAACGACATAAGGTCACACGGTACGGCTAACCAACAAGACTATTATCTCCAGGTATCTGGCGATGCTGAAGGAGAGAGAGGACCTGGTCTGGGAGCAGTCTCAAGATGACGTCACTGACACCGAATTCATTGAAGTCACAGGTTAACTGTAGCCCTAAAACATCAACGTTTTAGATTAAGTTTTTAGATTAAGTTTTTAGATTAAGTTATTAGCAAAATTAGAAAATTTTAAAATATTTTCAAAAAAAATGTTTTTATAGAGACCCCACCGAAATACGCGGAAATTCTTCCCGAAGACTTCCTGTTTCCATTCGAGAATCTGATCTTTGAGGGAGGTGGCAACAAGGGACTCGCCTATGTAGGTGGTATAAAGGTGAGGATAGATTTCCTTCTGGCAACAGTCTATGTGGGATATTTATCCCACTTATGAAACGTTCTTTCTGGTTTTTGTTCAAACCTTGCAAGCTTCTGTTTGGGCATGTTTTCTATTTGTGAAAACGTTCGTTCGGGCATTTTTCCCAATCAGTGCAAATATCCATTCGGGCATTTGTCCAATAAATGCAAAAGTCCATTCGTGCAAGTATCATTAGAGCATTACTCGTAGAACCCATTAGAGAGTTGCTGATATGATATTTTTGAAACTGTGTGGGGTGCAGAGTTTAATTAAAGACAGTTACTTGTTTAGGATTGACATGCATTAGTTTGATTAATGATTGATAACTTCCAAAAGTTCTTGAACTTTGTACGTGTTTCAGTACTTGGAGGAAATAGGAATGATGCCACGAATTCGAAGATTTGGTGGAAGTAGTGCAGGGGCAATAACCGCAACACTGGTAGCCCTGGGTTACAGTTCCTGCGATATAGAAGTTTTCATGTCTGATGATCTTGAGGAGATATTTTTAGGTGAGTTCCTGACGTACTGTAGGACTTTAAGGTCCTGTGTCTGACGACATTGCGCCTAGCTAGACCATTGACGAGAAGTTGTAGATTGCAGAAGAAACTTATTTAGCCATTGTTAAATTACTAAACAAATGTATACTTTGCTGGTCAAACTACCACTAACGTGATATGTTCTGGTATCGTCTCCATCCCAGACCACTCCTGCGGGTACTTCAGTCTTCTGCCCAACCTCCTGAGCAAGTTTGGCTGGAATCCTGGCGACAGGTTTTCTGATTGGTGCGGTGACATGATCAAAGAAAAGTCTTCGACAGCGAACCCCGACATGACCTTCTATGATGTAAGAAAAGTTTTCGTTGTTTAGAGAAATCTTCTTTGCTGTTATTTGTTTTACGTTTAATCTAGCTCTGTTTAACCCCCTCTAACCCCAATGACCCCATCTAACTCCCTCTAACATCCTATAACCCCATCTTGTCCCGTATCCAACTCTACGCTGTGCAAAGAACGTAGGCTGTTGCAGTGTATTGTTCTTACCAACCAAACCCACCATAACCCTAACTCAACCCATCTTAACCCTAACCCAACCCATGTCTACAGTTGTACAAAGAACGTAGAGTGGAGCTGTGTATTGTGGTCACTTATTCTAATCAACCTTGACCCTAACCCAACCCATGTTAACCCAACCCAACCCTACCCATGTCTACAGTTGTACAGAGAACGTAGAGTGGAGCTGTGTATTGTAGTCACCAATCTGAACCAGATGAGGAGTGAGTACTGCCACCCCAAAACTACACCGGATATGCCGATAAGGGAAGCAGTGCGCATGTCAATGGCTTTGCCAGGTCGGTTGAGGTTTTTATAAGAAAAAAAAATTAACAAGTATATATAAACGCGTTTCATCAACCAAGAACTAAAACTAAATAGAGTAAATATAAAAATAAATAGGTAAGTCGAGAACAAATCCGGAAAAACGTGACATGCTCAAATACATCAAATTTGAAAACAAACAATCTTGTAATAATATGCTTTTAAAAAGTTGTAGAAATAAAATATAAAAAAATAAAATAAATTTGATGTGAAAGAATTCGACGCTAAAATAGTTAGTTTTTACTTTCTCGATTATACGAAGTATAGAGAAAGTCTTGTAATCGTGCAAAAAAAATAAAAATCGAGATTTTATCAAATATCGACGTTTTACATCTCACTGATACGGAAAAACATAATTTTGCAATCTTGTCCGTATGTCTGTGTGTCTGTCTGTGTGTCTGTCTGTGTGTGTGTAAACACGATAACTTGAGTACCGTTACAGCTAGGTTGATGAAATTTCATATATAACTATTTTATCAAAATCGTAGATCCGTATCAACTTTTGTGCAATTTCCAATGACCGGAAGTGGTACTTTTTCTATTTTGAATTTTTCAAAAGCCTATCTTCTTCTTCTTCTTCGTTCTTAATTTTTGAATATGGTGGAGGATTCAGACAACAAGTCCAACTTCGTGGACAAACCGGACTGTGGTCTCCAGTTTGTCAGGTGTCCCATATAATTTTTCCCTGAGTGGGGTGGGCTTGGGCCAGTGTCTGACTCTTGCCTGGCTATATATATGTGTTGATTTAGTCTGTTGTGGCCTGTTCTAAGTCGAAAGATTATGTATTGTTGTTTTCGTGTTAAATTGTAATAGCCGTCGTCTTTAATGTAGTGAGGGTGTGTGACAGACCACATTTGCGTTTGTTTGTTTTTTATTATTCTTTTTATGGCTTTTGGGTGTAGCGAAATTTCCGGTTGTGGTTTCTTTCCCCCAATTTTAGCCAGCTGGTCTGCGATCTCGTTACCCTGGATCTGGCAGTGGCGCGGGATCCACTGCAGCACAATTCTGCTGCAGGTATTTTTTAGCCTCTCTAGTGCTGTCATAAGTGTTTGAATATAGGACTCTGGATTTTGTAAGGATTGCAGGACGGATTTGGCATCTGTAAGAAATACAATCTGACTATTCGGTGATTCAGGGTGTTCTGACAGGAGGTTTGATGCGTGTTCTAAAGCTTCTTTTTCTGCCCTAAAATTGTCGGATAGGCTGCCTGTGGCTATTGCCTTTTCCAGGCTTTCTCCGCTTGGCCATTCAATTAGGATGCCAGCCCCGCCATTTGTTGTGGCATCTTCAGCTGAGCCATCTGTGAAAACTCTAATCCAGGTGTTGCTGGGGTACTGATCCTTAATGTGTTTATTTGTTATTTTCTTAAGTTCTTCTAGATCATAGTCAGATTTTTTTCCTATGGTGTCTATTGAGTCAATAATGGTTAAGTGACAGTGGGAGATCCAAGGCGGGGAGAGGTTTTGAGTTTTTATTGCTTCAGGAATGATATTTTCGATTTCATATTTCTTTTTCAGATTCTTTGCTTCTTTGATGAAACTTGTTCTTTGTAGTCTGGTTGATGGACTGGGTTTCTGGAGTTTTTGTTTTAGGTTATGTTTTTCCAGTGCCTCTAGCTTTGTGTATTGAGTGAGGATTTTTGATTCTCTTCTTTCTTCTATTGAGCTAAGAGCGGCTATTTCCTCCATAGCTTTTATCGGTGTTGTTTTCATGGCTCCTGTCATTATTCTCAAACCAATGTTCTGAACTTTGTCAATTTTGCTAATTTTTGTTTTTGCTGCTGAGCCCCAAGCCGAAGCGCCATATTCTAACGTAGGTCTCACATAGCTGGTGTAGGTTTTTTTCAGGATGTGGTGATTTGCTCCCCAGTCTGTTCCTGCCAGTTTCCTCATTAGATTAAGTCTTTTGAGCCTATAAATTGAGTACTATTTCAAATAGATAAATGAAATTTTACATGTAAGTAAAAGATCTAATTCCCTACCTTCTGTCAAGTTTTGAGTAATTTCCGTTGAACGGAAGTACTAATTTACGCTATTTCCGATTTCTCAAAAAAACGCATGTAAATTTATAAAGTACTAATAATATTGCGCACTATTATGCACATTTTATTTGGCGTTTACTTGGTGTGCAACTCTTTTGTCTACGAGATTTTATTCTATTTTTTAAAACTAAGTATTTAAAATTGATTAAAAATCATATCTATAGCCCGAGTTCCCATCCCCTGTTATTTTACATAAGAATATTCGAGAAAGTTTAGGGGAGATCACTCCCGGTTTATTTTTTTTTACTTTCTCGTATATACGAAGTATAGAGAAAATCTTGTAATCGTGCAAAAAACAAAAATCGAGATTTTTACAAATTTCGACGTTTTACACCTCACTGATACGGAAAAACATAATTTTGCAATCTTGTCCGTATGTCTGTGTGTCTGTGTGTCTGTCTGTCTGTCTGTCTGTCTGTCTGTCTGTCTGTCTGTCTGTCTGTCCGTGTGTAAACACGATAACTTGAGTACCGTTACAGCTAGGTTGATGAAATTTCATATATAAGTATTTTATCAAAATCGTAGATCCGTATCAACTTTTGAGCGATTTCCGATAACCGGAAGTGGTACTTTTCCTACTTTGAATTTTTCAAAAGCCTATAACTTGAGTACTATTTCAGATAGATAAATGAAATTTCACATGTAAGTAAAAGATCTAATTCTCTACCTTCTGTTAAATTTTGAGTAATTTCCGTTGACCGGAAGTAGTAATTTACGCTACTTCCAATTTCTCAAAAAACTCATGTAAATTTTTAAAGTACTAATAATATTGCGCACTATTATGCACTTTTTTTTATTTAGCGTTCACTCGGTGTGCAATTCTTTTGTCTACGAAATTTTATTCTATTTTTAAAATTTTAAGTATTTAAAATGGATTAAAAATCATTTCTATAGCCCGAGTTCCCATCCCCTGTTATTTTATATAAAAATATTCGAGAAAGTTTAGGGGAGATCACTCCCGGTTTAATTCTGTGTGTAAACACGATAACTTGAGTACCGTTACAGCTAGGTTGATGAAATTTCATGTATAAGTATTTTATCAAAATCGTAGATCCGTATCAACTTTTGAGCTATTTTCGATAACCGGAAGTGGTACTTTTTCTACTTTGAATTTTTCAAAAGCCTCTTACTTGAGTACTATTTCAGATAGATAAATGAAATTGCACATGTAAGTAAAAAGTAAAAAATCTAATTCTCTACCTTCTGTCGAATTTTGAGTAATATCCGTTGACCGGAAGTACTACTTTACGCTATTTCCGATTTCTCAAAAAACGCATGTAAATTTATAAAGTACTAATAATATTGCGCACTATTATGCACATTTCGTTCTGGCGTTCGCTTGGTGCGCAAGACTTTTTTCTATGAGATTCTATTCTATTTTTAAAAGTTTAAGTAATTAAAAGTCATGTCGATATTCCAAGTTATGTAAGAATATTCGAGAAAGTTTAGGGGAGATCACCCCCTGTTTATTAAATTAAAGATTATACATAATTGCTGTATTAGCATTACGTAAATGAATAGTAAATGAATGGTAAAAGTACAGATTAAAAGTACAATAATATCCTGATCAGATTAATAAACTCACTAAATACCCTAATTTAAAGGAACGAAAATTAATTGCAATCGCAAATTAAGTTTTTAATATTTTTTTCTTTGCAAAAATTTAATTGCTTTATTTGATTTTTGTTTTTGTTTTATCTCACCTGAAAGGTTTATTTACTGCCCGTTTCTATGACAACCACGGTCGAATGGACACGTATGTTGATGGTGGTCTCCTGTGTAACTACCCGATACACTGTTTTGATGGTCAGTTGTGTTACCTTCGTGTATCTTGTCCATGCGTTAGTTATAGAGATTTGTTTTTCGTTCACTCTTTTGAAGATACTATTTAAATAATGAGTTTGTTTCTATTATTAGAAGCTTTTATTTAACTTACTTTTTCTGTCTATCTGTCGCCATGAATCGAAACTGGTGAGCAAAATTTAGATAATTTCTAAAAGACCAATTTCTAAAAAACTTGACACATGGGTCAAAATCCAATGACAATACATCACGCATTTGAAAAATTCCTATTAGCTAACAAATTGCATCTGTCACATTGCTTTGAAGAAACGTCTAATAATAAATTTTAACATGTTAAAGAAACAATCCTGTAGAGTTTCTTCACTTTGAGAATGTCGCAAATCTTCTTTTTTTTTTCATGATCCAATCAGAAAGTAAGATTACTTACTTATTTAATCCTCATCACTCCCTGTAGAGTATAGGGCAGCAACAAATCTCCGCCATTCCGCTCTGTCTTGGGCGAGCCACTTTAATTCATGCCATTTCTTGCCAGTAGCCTGCACTTCTTCTTCCATCTCTCTCCTCCATGTTCCCAGTGGTCTTCCTCTCTTTCGCTTTCCAGGCGAGTCCACTTCAGCGCCATGTTGGGGAGCCTTCTTTTGCTCATGCGTAGGACATGGCCCAGCTATCTCCATCTCCTCATTCGAACTTCTGAAACAATGTCGTATCAATGCATTTTATTTATTCCAGGGAAACAACCAAATTGGTTCCTACTACCGGCAATGAACACACTCAATTTCTTCCATTATCCTGCACCTACCCTGCACTACATATCTATTTACTTTTACCCCATACTAAACGACAATCCTGTCATCTATTCCAGGGTGGTGCCTATCAATGGCTAAAGAAGATTCGTTCATGCACCGTGTGAAATCTCTGAGAGAGTTACCGTACTTGAAGTCTCAGTTCTTTCAACCACCAAGTAACAAAACAGTGGGGTTTCTTGTGGTAGGTAGATGTACAGTGGGGTTTCTTGTGGTAGGTAGATGTACAGTGGAGTTTCTCGTGGTAGGTAGATGTACAGTGGGGTTTCTTGTGGTAGGTAGATGTACAGTGGGGTTTCTTGTGGTAGGTAGATGTACAGTGGGGTTTCTTGTGGTAGGTAGATGTACAGTGGGGTTTCTTGTGGTAGGTAGATGTACAGTGGGGTTTCTTGTGGTAGGTAGATGTACAGTGGGGTTTCTTTTGGTAGGTAGATGTACAGTGGGGTTTCTTGTGGTAGGTAGATGTACAGTGGGGTTTCTTGTGGTAGGTAGATGTACAGTGGGGTTTCTTGTTGTAGGTAGATGTTAAACCACCCAGTTAAATACAGTGGGATTTCTTGTGGTAGGTAGATGTACAGTGGGGTTTCTTGTGGTAGGTAGATGTACAGTGGGGTGTCTTGTGGTAGGTAGATGTACAGTGGGATTTCTTGTGGTAGGTAGATGTACAATGGGGTTTCTTGTGGTAGGTATTTTTAATCCCTGGCAGATCCTCAACCAATGGTCTTGCGACCGTGAGGATCCTTGATAGATCCTCAACCAATATTCGTAAGACTTTTGAGTTATTTCCCCTAAATCTGAGTTGTATTTAATCTCGGGGTTTTCATGTCTAAAGGCAGCCAGATTGACCTTTGGACCAGGAAAGTTGTGCCGGTGGTTATGTGCGCCACCTTTCAGTATTGTAATTTTGTGACATGTTTATTACCTTTGTATAAGGTATTGTGTGGCAAGTTATAGTATTTCTAATATTTTGTTCTGGTGTATTATTGCACCATTTTGATTACTTCGCTGATAGTTTGACCTTTATTTGGATTTCTATTGTTGTAGAGGCAATACGTCTCTTCTTGGTTTTTTTGTGGTAATTATGATGCCATTCAGTTGTGTGAAGTAATGATCTTTATTGGTGTATAATATACTAAGCCACAGCTGTGATACATTGTGATTTTCTTAAACTGTAAGTTGGAGTTTTTAAGTTTATTTATTGTACTCTTAAAGTCTATTCATTTTGTACTGACCTAGTGTCATAGCTTGTACATTTATTAAAAGGGTATTGATAGTTTAAGTCGTGTTGAGTCTCTTCGATTTGTCGTGTTTTACCCCTAGACGAGCTCACGGCAAGTTGTTGGGATTCCATTAGTGTGACTTCTGTCAGTACCATACCAAACGAACCCGGGGTGTCCGCTCCCTCCGCGGCTGTCGGAGAGCGGTCATTACAATGTACAGTGGGGTTTCTTGTGGTAGGTAGATGTTAAACCACCCAGTTAAATACAGTGGGATTTCTTGTGGTAGGTAGATGTACAGTGGGGTTTCTTGTGGTAGGTAGATGTACAGTGGGGTTTCTTGTGGTAGGTAGATGTACAGTGGGGTTTCTTGTGGTAGGTAGATGTACAGTGGGGTTTCTTGTGGTAGGTAGATGTTAAACCACCCAGTTAAATACATTGGGATTTCTTGTGGTAGGTAGATGTACAGTGGGGTTTCTTGTGGTAGGTAGATGTACAGTGGGGTTTCTTGTGGTAGGTAGATGTACAGTGGGGTTTCTTTTGGTAGGTAGATGTTAAACCACCCAGTTAAATACAGTGGGATTTCTTGTGGTAGGTAGATGTACATTGGGGTTTCTTGTGGTAGGTAGATGTACAGTGGGGTTTCTTGTGGTAGGTAGATGTACAGTGGGGTTTCTTGTGGTAGGTAGATGTACAGTGGGGTTTCTTGTGGTAGGTAGATGTTAAACCACCCAGTTAAATACATTGGGATTTCTTGTGGTAGGTAGATGTACAGTGGGGTTTCTTGTGGTAGGTAGATGTACAGTGGGGTTTCTTGTGGTAGGTAGATGTACAGTGGGGTTTCTTGTGGTAGGTAGATGGTACATTTAAACCATCCAGTTAAATGTAGGGGGATTTCATGTGATCTGTCTTTAAAACCACCAAATTACAAAACACTGATATTCTTGTAGTATAATCAAAATTATTATTGATATTAGTATGTTAATTTATTCCAGTTTGATGAGTAAAGTGTGATGTTTTTCCCACTTTGATGAGTAAAATGTGATGTTAGTTAGATGAGTAAAGTGTGATGTTTTTCCCAGTTTGATGATTAAAATGTGATGTTTCTCTTAGTTTGGTGTGTAAAATGTGATATTTTCCCCAGTTTGATGAGGAAAATGTGATGTTAGTTTGATGAGTAAAATGTGATGTTTTCCCCAGTTTGATGAAGAAAATGTGATGTTAGTTTGATGAGTAAAATGTGATGTTTTCCCCAGTTTGATGAGTAAAATGTCATGTTTTTCCCAGTTTGATGAGTAAAATGTCATGTTTTTCCCAGTTTGATGAGTAAAATGTCATGTTTTTCCCAGTTTGATGAGTAAAATGTGATTTTAGTTTGATGAGTAAAATGTGATGTTAGTTTGAGGAGTAAAATGTCATGTTTTTCCCAGTTTGATGAGTAAAATGTCATGTTTTTCCCAGTTTGATGAGTAAAATGTCATGTTTTTCCCAGTATGATGACGTAGAGATGGAGATCATGAGGTACAGACTAGAACACAGATACGGCTGTAACGAACCAGCAACTCCAAGTAAACAAACTAAATTGTTTGAGTGAGTTGTTTCCCTTCTTAGACAATTCTAAGTTATCTTCCTTGTTATTCGTATAGTGGCTTAAATCGCTAGCTATTTCACCTTTTAAAAACAGGCTATTGTCAGTGGCGGAACTAGAAAAAAAGGGCCACCCCGCGAAAAAATATTTTAGCCCCCCCCCCATATATATATATATATATATATATATATATATATATATATATATATATATATATATATATATATATATATATATATATATATATATATATATATATATATATATATATATATATATATATATATGTATATATAAACAAAAAATACGAACCTAGGATACGCATAGCTGGCCTATTCGGGTTTGGATAAAAATGTTTTTTTTTCAATTACAACAAATTACATCATGTCATGTGTGTAAGTGCATCAGTGTGGTTTTGTGAAAATGAGTTTTAACTGTGCTTTAAGACCACTTAACGTCTAGTCCAGGGGTCTCCAAACTTTTCAGCCCGAGGGCCGCATTAACTATCAAATATAAGTTCGGGGGCCAGAGTTTCTTTTCAGGTATATCATTGGGGTGGCATTTTTCAAAAGCCACCTACAACAAACATTTTTTCCGTGGACAAAAATATCTCCGAGGGCCGGATGAGATGACCTCGCGGGCCGCATCCGGCTCGCGGGCCGTAATTTGGAGACCCCTGGTCTAGTCGGTCAAAAGGATATAAACCATGAAAGCTTTGTATAAGTAATGGTGTTTCGTGTTATGTTTATTTTGTTTTTTTTTTAAATTTAAATTATTCATTTTAAATACATTTCCTTTTTATACAATGTTATTCTTTAGTAAGTACTTTAAAAAATAATAATAATTAAGAAAGGTAATTGCTTTTTAATTTGTTTAGTACAAATCTATTAATATGAGCTTATGAGCACCACTATTTAAATATTTAAAAAAGGGAAATTAGTCATGGAAGTCTGCTTATCTTTGATAAGTTTGATCGTAGGAGAAAGAAGACTCGGCTTTCACAGTGGTTTAAAAACAAAAGGAAAATAGAATATACAAGAGCGTTGGGTGGTGTCTATAGAATAAAGATAATCCAATTGCAGCTACGGTAATCTTTTTTACAAAACAACCATGAAGTCAAAAATGCAAGTGGATTATTTTTTTTAAGTATAAAATTTTTTTTATGGTCGGCTGTGGGCCCCTAAATGGCATGCCCCCCCCCCCCCCCCCCGCATTGAGGGGTCTGGCGGCAATGTAGTTCCGCCCCTGGCTATTGTTCTTTTGTTTTCTATCGTATGTGCAAATTCAGGGCTTTAAGTAAGTTTAAATCTATTCTAGATTAAAATTATATTATTATTTTAGAATTTAAGTTAAACTATTATTGAGTGCTTAAATAATCGTTTGTTTCTTCCTCATCTTTTTTTTTCTTTCTTTCTTTTTTTCTTTCTGTCGTGTTTGTCTATGTAGACTGACTCGGCGCCACTGATATTTTTTCTGCTATATTCTCCACCCTGCACTCAGCCATCCTCTGCTTTAACCCCCCCCCACCCTGCACTCAGCCATCCTCTGCTTTAACCCCCCCCCCCACCCTGCACTCAGCCATCCTCTGCTTTAACCCCCCCCCCACCCTGCACTCAGCCATCCTCTGCTTTAACCCCCCACCCTGCACTCAGCCATCCTTTGCTTCCCCCCCCCCCCCCCACCCTGCACTCAGCCATCCTCTGCTTTAACCCCCCCCCACCCTGCACTCAGCCATCCTCTGCTTTAACCCCCCCCCCACCCTGCACTCAGCCATCCTCTGCTTTAACCCCCCACCCTGCACTCAGCCATCCTTTGCTTCCCCCCCCCCCACCCTGCACTCAGCCATCCTCTGCTTTAACCCCCCCCCCCCCACCCTGCACTCAGCCATCCTCTGCTTTAACCCCCCCCCACACCCTGCACTCAGCCATCCTCTGCTTTAACCCCCCCCCCCCCCACCCTGCACTCAGCCATCCTCTGCTTTAACCCCCCCCCAACCTGCACTCAGCCATCCTCTGCTTTAACCCCCCCCACCCTGCACTCAGCCATCCTCTGCTTTACCCCCCCCCCCCCCCCACCCTGCACTCAGCCATCCTCAGCTTTAAGCCCCCCCCCCCCTCCCTCGCCCCTGCACTCAGCCATCCATAGGTCCTTTCCTAATGTCAAACCCATCCATTACCCAGGGGCGGAACTACAGTGCCGCCAGACCCCGCAATGCGGGGGGCCCACGCCATTTAGGGGCCCAGAGCCGACCGTAATAAACAAATTTATAGTTTAAAAAAGTAAATTTTCTTTTATTTTTAACTTGATGGTTGTTTTGTAAAAAAATCCCGTAGCTGCGGTTGGATTATCTTTATTCTATAGACACCACCCCACGCTCTTGTATATTCCTTTTCCCTTTGTTTTTAAAAAACTACGAAAGCCGAGTCTTTCTCCTACAATTAAACTTAACAAAGATAAGCAAATGTTCAAACCACTCCCATGACTCCCTTTTTTTAAAAATAGTCAAATAGGGGTGATCATAAGCTCCTTTTAATAGATTTGTACAAAACAAATTAAAAACCAATTACTACTCTCAATTATTTTTTATAAGTAATTACTAAAGAATGACATACTATTAAAAGGAAATGTATTAAATCAATAATATTTAAAAAATTAATAATATAAATAAAAAAACAACATAAAAATAAACATAACACGAGACACCAGTACTTAAACAAAGCTTTTATGGTTTACATTATTTTGACCGACTAGATGTTAAGAGGGCATCTATCAAAAATTAATTAAAACTGATTTTATGCACATACACACATGACCTGATGTTGAAATTTTTTAAAATTTATGTTTTTCAAATCCCGAACAGGCCAGCAATGAGTATCCTATTTTTGTATTTTGTGATTATATATATATATATATATATATATATATATATATATATATATATATATATATATATATATATATATATATATATATATATATATATATATATATATTTCATATATAGGCCTATATATTTATATATATAGGGGGGGGGGCTAAAAAGTTATTTGCGGGGTGGCCCTTATTTTTTAGTTCCGCCACTGCCATTACCTGACGTTATTTTCTGTCTTATTTAAATTAGCCTTGTAATTTTCCTTGTGAAATTTTTTTCGCTAGACCTAACTCTCGTGTGCCATGTCCGTCCCAGTTGAATCTTTGTTTACACTCATGTTTTGGTTCAATGGAAACATTCTCTTCTAGGCCGTCTGTTTGGGATTATCAATTGGTTCCTTATTTACCACTTATACAGTGGCAACACAGGTCGTATTTTATAGAGTTGTGTTTTCTTAGCACCAACCACATTTAAATGTGATTTCACAAGTTGTGTTTTCTTAGCACCAACCACATTTACATGTGATTTCACAACTCACACAAAAATAAGCCAATGTGTTTTACCCAGACTGAAGCAGACGAAAAAAGCTGCCAAAGGAAAAGCCGACTGTGAACACAGACGGATCGTCAAGGCCGTGGAGAATTTCATGAAGGTCAGGGCTTGATGGGTCAATATTTGGTTTCAATTTTAGCTTTCATGATTAGAAATTATTTTTGTTTAGTTTAAGGTTTGTTTTTATGGTTATAAGTTTATTTAGTCTTGACTTAAAGAGTTCAACATATTGTTAATGCAAGATGTGAGGTTAGGGTGGCTCTATATAGTCCTTTTTGTATGAACCTACAAGAACCTACCTGACCATCCTGACACACATACACCCTCATTTGACTCACACATAACCACACACCCACACATACACTCCCCTCCAAGCCTACACTCACAAAGCTATTTTTATTAGGACATTACTTTTACAGCGCCATTTTCTTTAATCAGTAGTTCCATCAGCTTTAAACACAAACCCTAACCTTCATCATTACCACTACAGGCACTAAACAAGCACAATTTAGATGACAATGAATTTATTGATAAACACAAACTACAGGATGCACTTGAAGACGTAAGGAATTCTTTTATATTCTAATTAAATTTTAAAAATTGTTTTGTTTTATTAGTAACGTTATAATCTAGGAGACAGTAATGTTTTCTAGCAACACATTTGGCGATGTAGAGACATCGAAGTTCAGGAATTTCTTGAGAGAGCAATAGTAACTTTTTGTTGACTAATGACTAATACGGTCCAGCTAACGTGGTGTACGTACCTTTTTTTAAAATTTTTTTTTAAATATTTTTGTTCCGTCCATTTTGTATGTTTTGATGTATTATTTTTAAATTATCTTTAGCATAGGTTATGGTGGCCGTATATATATATATATATATATATATATATATATATATATATATATATATATATATATATATATATATATATATATATATATATATATAACATAATCATTTGTTTTTAGATAGAAAATAAAACATTTCAAATCATTTAGGTCCTCGTACAAAGTGTTTTGCAGATTTTATATTTTTATTATCATAATTTCAAAGCATACTTTATAAAAAAATACAACAACACCATATTCCCACATCCATACTCCATAAAAAAATCTGATAAAATTTCCAGACGAGGTTCCAGGGATTTGGGAGAAGAGACGTCCAGAATTTGGGCGATTTTTTATCCGCTCTGATGGACACGATGTTGACCAACCTCAAATATGTCTTTGTTAAGGTCTGATGTTGACTTTGTATTTGTTAATGTGATATTTAGCCTCTTGTATTGGTTAATCTGAGCTATAGCCATAAGCACTGGTTAATTTTAAGTGTAGCCCTTGTATTGGTTAATGTGAGGTATAGACATAAGCACTGGTTAATTTTAAGTGTAGCCCTTGTATTGGTTAATGTGAGGTATAGACATAAGCACTGGTTAATTTTAAGTGTAGCCCTTGTATTGGTTAATGTGAGGTATAGACATAAGTACTGGTTAATTTTAAGTGTAGCCCTTGTATTGGTTAAGATGAGGTATAGACATAAGTACTGGTTAATTTTAAGTGTAGCCCTTGTATTGGTTAATGTGAGGTATAGACATAAGCACTGGTTAATTTTAAGTGTAGCCCTTGTGTTGGTTAATGTGAGGTATAGACATAAGCACTGGTTAATTTTAAGTGTAGCTTTAGTTTAGGTTAAGGTAAAATGTAGCCCTTGTATTAGTTAAGGTCAGACATAGCCTGTTGTTTGGAGTGGATGAAGAGTAGATTTAGTTGGATGTAACGAGTGTTCTACTGCCATTTCTTGGAAGGCTTTCTTATGTTCTTCGTTGTTGATGAAAGAAAGAGTATAAATTATGTCATCAATCTGATTCTCAAAACTTTCGTTTAATTTCGATAATTAACGCATCTAATTCTCAAAATGTTTATATGTTTTTTTCCAAGTCATAAATCTAATTTGAAAAACGAAATTTTACGAACACGTTTGGCATATTTCAACACTTACAGGAATCTGATGACTTCAGGACAGTGGGCATCAACACAGGGCATATCGGAACTTCGGATTATGCCCTGGAAGAGGCAGATAAAGAGTTCCTGATTCAGGTATGAAAGTGTTTACAGAATGTTGTATACACTTGATAATGTCACTACAGTTCCACTCTTAAGACATACAAAGGCTGGCACTAATTATATGAACTTAATTATTCGCTTGACATCGTAAACTATTTCAGGGCTCAAGGAATACACATTTTAATAACTTGACTACTTCATATTATGTTATTGAGATTCGGTGTAACACAAAATATCTAAATAGGAAAAAAAAACAACGCGTTTAGTGAGTGCTGATCAAAATAGTTGCTCGAGAACAAGAATTAATTTATCTTTTAGATCCGTTTTGACAAATCCTTTAAACTAATAATAGGTGCTAGGAAAACGCCGGTGTTTTTGATTAATCTGTTCTACTATACTTCGAGGTGACGTCTAGGGCACACTCAAGAGTTGCTAGTGTATCGAACTATTGATTAGAGAGATTGTAAATGTATTGTTTTGTCTCTTGTTGACAGAGGGGCTACAACGCTACCAGGGCGTTCTTGAAGTATTACGTGGCTAAAGGCAGGGAGTGCCAGAGGAAAACCACAGGCCATCTTCTCAATGGGGGCCCTAACACGGACGTTACAGATGGGGGCCTAGGGCTAGACACTGGGGGCCCTCACACAGACGTTACAGATGGGGGCCTAGTGCTAGATACTGCTAGTGGGGGCCCTGCTAAAGACAACACTTCTAATGGGGCCTCACGATAGACAATGCTAGTGGGGGGGGGGGACCTGTAAAAGACATCGTTAGATTTGTGTACCCCACTAGACAGATGGCCCAGTGGGACTCTACATTGGATAGTGTTGTCAGTGGGGGATCCCACGTGACAGAAATATCATTCTGACATGTCAGTGTTACTGTCAGTCAGCTGACGTCCCATGAGGTAACAGAACGACACTTGTAACTCTCATATCTCAGTTGTAAATATATTGGGCACACTTTAAAGCTACAGAAACGTGTCTTATTGGCAAGTGTGTCAAATCATTTTTTTTCCGATTTTTAATTTCTTTTTAAAATCTCGCTTTTTTAAATGTTTAAATTTTAAAAATATATTTTAAATATTTATTTCATAAAACTAATATAAATTATTGCATTAAGGAAAATAACCCATAGATTTTTGTTTTCTGGGTAATCTAGGATAGGTTTGAAAAGCTGATTCCATATGGACATGGTTCGAAATTTTTTTTACCAGAAAGCATATTTTAAAACTAAAATTGGATACTTTACAACATGTGTGTAAAAAGTACAAAATTACTTCCGGTTTCATTATGGCTAGAAATAATTAAAAAAAAATTACTACTAATGTAATAGTAATTTAGCAAACACTTTTATTTTTTATTTGGATTATTAGAATCAAGGTGTGGTGGTGATAGGGGATGTTATTTTATTTAATATAAATAAACTACTAAGCTATAAAACCATTGAACGCTATTGTGTATTTTATCATTGAAAACAATTGTTGTTACTTTCATTGTTTTGCTTTCCCTGGCCATTCCGGTTGATTTCAAGGAGGGGTTGAGGTCGGTTTTTTAAATATTTGAATTATTTAAAATAATTCAAAACGCCTTTTCAACGGCTTATATTCAATACAAAAATATGAAAATGATAAGGTTCCCAAACAGCTTTAAGTTTTCAAAATGTAACTATAGTTTTATCGCTAGCCATATTTTTAAAAAGATTTTAAAAAAAAGAATTAGCATGATTTCATGGGGTTTTTAAGACTATTGTAGATTGTAAGGTCTGCTGGTATTTCGTTAATTATACATCTTTATTACTATCCCGAATTAAAATATACAAGGCGATTAAAATTTAAGAGTTAAGTGAATCTTTAATCTCAAGCGTATATGAATTGTTGTTACGTTGTTGTTGTGGAAAATACAAAATTGTGAAGCCAATGTAACAATAATGTATGTCACACCAGAAATATACCAAGTTTTGTATAACATCTATAATAATAGTTTCGCTGTCTGTCTATCTATCTATCTATCTGACAAGAACGCTCTAGAGAAAACACAAGGAAAATAAAAACATGCATAGTAATTCGAAAAACGAAGTATGACGACGACACATTTAGCACAGAGTAGAAAATAATCTCAAGCCGGATAGTGCACACATTAATATGACGTCATTGATTATCGAGTAAACATTCAATACAAAGCAATTTGGTCTAATCTAAGTGGTTTGCGTGAAGAGTTTCTTTAATACAATTCTTCGGGTAGGGGCGAAGCCCCACCCCCGCGTAAGAACGTCTGGTTTTAATTTAGACTTTTTCCTCCCCGGAGAGGGGTGGGGGTACTTGAAATTTTCGGTGGCGGGGGTAGAATTTTCGGGGAGGGGGCGGGCACTGGAAAAAGTATATAATTATATTTCGTTGAATGGGACGGTAAACATGTTTTTTTTTTTGGGGGTGGGGGGTGGGGGGTGGTGTGTGTGGGGGTGGGGTGGTTTTAGTTTAGACTTTTTCCTCCCCGGAGAGGGGTGGAGGTACTTGAAATTTTCGGTGGCGGGGGTAGAATTTTCGGGGAGGGGGCGGGCACTGGAAAAAGTATATAATTATATTTCGTTGAATGGGACGGTAGACATGTTTTTTTTTGGGGGGGGTGGGGGTGGGGTGGTGGTGTGTGTGTGTGTGGGGGGGGGGGGTGGGGTGGTTTTAGTTTAGAGAAAAGAGACAGCACTATCAGCCTAGCGCCCGTTGTATCCTTCCTCAACGGGCCATTTTTCTCGTAGATACATG